>NC_090267.1:8275681-8578712 GCF_040414725.1 Anabrus simplex
TTCAACATACCTGGCTACTGTTTACTTCGGAACGACAGAGCTGGAAAGAGGGGAGGAGGTGTAGTGGCGATAGTCAAAACCAGTGTAAAGCCTAGGTTAATTGCATCTTCAGATAGCGAATACAATAGATGACCAGAGTTCCTGCTCTTGGATTGGACATTTGGAGGACGTAGAGAATGCGTTGTTACGCGTGCTCCCGCAATATGAACATGTAATTGTCATCTCTCTAAAATTGACTACAGCATGTTCACTGAAGACGCACTGGATGTTCCATGGCACCATATGCTGACAGTTGACGACATTGACATTGAAGTAAACATATTTAACGAATATCTGACAGCGCTCTATGATCGACATGCCCCGCCGAAAACAGTACAGGTAATGCGAGCCCCAGGACCATGGCTAAACTTAGAGCTAAAGGAGTTAATGGCAAGACGAGATGCCGCACATAGAAAGTTTAAGCGACAACAGACACAGGACAATTTTGACGCATTTAAACGGCTACGAAATAAAACATCGCAGGCAGTACGCAACGCTAGAATTAGACATGTACATACCCTGCTAAAACAAAATAGCAAAAGAGCAATTACAACTCCCCTGCACCTGACAGAGAAAAATTCTACTTCTCAAATGTGACACCCTTGCAAGTTAAAGAAGCCATATTTAGAATAAAATCGAAGTCCAAAGGGATAGACAACATAGAAATAGAACTTATTAAGACAATAATTGACATAATTTTACCTACTGTAACTCACATATTTAAACACTCACTAATGACTGGCATGTATCCCTCCTTATGGAAAGCTGCCATTGTCGTCACGCTTGCTAAAAAATCACCGCCTGGAGATGTAACTGACTATAGACCTGTGAACATATTATTGGTCTTTTCAAAAGCCCTAGAATTCATTGTACACCAACAAGTCTCTAACTACTTGCAAATACACGATATTCTTGACGAACACCAGTCTGGTTTTCCACGTAACCACAGCACTACTACTGCACTACTTAAGGTTACAGACGACATTCACAATGCGATGGACAAAAGACAGGTTACCATACTAGCTCTTCTTGACTTCTCTAAAGCTTTTGACTCTGTTGACATAGACATACTACTTTCCAAACTATTTAAACTCCAGTTCTTGACAAACAGTCTTCAGTGGATGAATTCGTACCTCCGCGGTCGTCTGCAGTGTGTAAGAAATAACAATAATGAATATTCATCCTGGCGATCCGTAGAGGTTGGTGTTCCACAGAGGCCTGTCCTAGGACCGCTTCTATTTTTTATGTATATCAATGATATTACGTCATCGGTAAACAGCTGCAGACACCACATGTACGCTGACGATATACAACTATACTTGCATTGTGAACCGGAGAGACTAACTGATGAAATTAAAAATTTCAATAGAGACTTACAAGAAATCTGTAACGGGACTGACATGCATGGGCTTAGATTAAATAACGTAAAGTCCCAAGCTATAATAATTTCACATCCTCGGCTTTGTTCAAAAACTATAAGCAAATTCACTTTACCAAAACTCTACCTACAAAATTCACCCATTGATTTCAGTGAATCTGTCAAAGATCTCGGCGTTCTGATAGACGAATATCTTTCTTGGAAGCAGCAGGTTACCAGCATCTCCAGGAAAGTATTTGCAACATTGACTCACTTAGAAGATTCTGCAACATATTTTCTCAAGTATTAAAAGAACACCTTATTTGCACTCTGGTATTACCTCATTTCGACTACTGTGATGCAGTGTACAACGACCTGACTGCTACTCTTAACAACAAACTACAACGCGTGCAAAATGCCTGTGTTCACTATATACGTGACCTAAGTTACTTTGACCATGTTACACCTGCCTACGATGAACTCGGTTGGCTAAAACTCAAACAGCGCCGTAATCTTCATGCTTTATGCCTTCTTTGTCGAATGCTCTCCTCATGCTCCCCTCCCCACTTGTACAGTCAATTTCACCACCTCTCATCCAATCACAGTTTTGGAACACGGTCAAAATCAGATACACTCTTATTTATTCCACCTCACCACACGATACATAAACTCATTTGTTATTTCTTCGGCACGACAATGGAATGCACTACCCGTCTCTGTCAGAGGAGCCTCGCCTGCTAGTTTTAGGCAACTTTGTCTCCGGTACCTACTAAGTAATGCCATAGAAATATTGTAGATTTAGCCTTCCTCAAACTATAGACTTTATATAATCCCACTGTTATCACCAAGGATAATAGAAATTAGCTTATCATGTCATAATTGTGTAAATAATCATCTTCATCATCACCACCACCATCATCATCATTCTCCTATTTTTTCCTATTTTTATTTGTTTATTTCTTATCATAATATTGTATTGTTTAGTAGTTGCAAGATGTTTCAATGTAAGTGTATTTATTTCAATTTTGCATGTGTAGAAACTGTATTTTCAGGTTAGATGGAAGAGAGGGCCTAATGGCCTTAATCTTGCCAGACAAAATAAATCTATTGTATTGTATTGTAATTATTACATTTTTACCTTTTTTTAAGAAAAATTGTTGACAGGTTAATATATTTTAAAAGAAAATTATTTGTAATATAATTTGAAATAAATGCAACATAAAAGTTATACCAATATGTACATATAATTTGTCAAATTATTGAATGACATTTTATCTAAGAGTACTTTTAAATTAATGTGTTGAATATTAACTAAATTACACACACAGACACTCATCATCATTCACTTATCCACATTCACTCCATTGGTTTATGCATCTAAGTGGTACATTCTGTAGGCAAACTGTAAAGACTCTAGTGAGTTACTGCTGCAAATGTTATTTGGAGCAGATTTCCATAATGTAGTTCCCATCACAATAAATGAGAAATTGTAGGCAGCTGACCTGCTGAAGGTAATGGCAAGTGTAGTGACAGAGTGTGTATTTTACTGGTCAAAACATGAAAGGTGTATCAAGTTTGAAGACATGTACTGGGGAGTTCTCTCAGTGATCTGAACATCAACACGGCTATATGAAGATTTCCAAGTCCTACAAATTTCAGAAGGGAAAGTTGCTCGTAATATGGTGTGACATGTGAGTCACACTGTAAGGAAAATATAAATCTGATGCAGGAATTTGTGGTCATTTTTATCTGTCTAATTTGTTCTTTTGTTGATTCTATGAATATAGGAAGAAGTAATGTTTTTTCAAGCCTGACTTTCATATTAAATGTTAAAATATGTTGGTGATATTTCAGAGAATGTAGTGAGGCAAATACACTGTTACAGATATGAGTGACGAGCATTATATCCTTCATGATATTCTCTCCAAAATTTCATATGAGTTAAGCTGCCAAAAACCATCTCTGGTGACACTGTGTGCTCCATGCCTGATGTCTTCTGGTGTGGGACAGAAACATGTCTGTCATAATTATTTTAGGTTTGTTCACAGAGCGAATCCGTGATAGTTCGACTTATCGAACATATGTGCATGCGCGGTTGGCAACACGTTTGAAACGTGATGAGCTGATTTCCTCTATGAACGGAAGTGGTGGTTGGAGACATCAGCTGTTTTAGTCCACGTGTTGTATTGCCTAGGCGTTGTGTTATGTACACTGTGAACTGAACAAATTAATTTGGATTTTATTCTCAACTTCAAGCCTTGAAATGGATGAACACGGTAAGATAACGTGAATGACTAAATAGTATTAGTTTGAATGTCTGAAATATATATATGCTTAGACATAAATACAGAAGTGGACTTATATTTATGTAATTTTACATATTTTGTAGGTTACTTGAGCAACTTCCTGGTATTCCATGGAGCAGAGAGCCCTTCAGTTAATCCGTGTGTAGAAGCACATGAGATAAATCTGGATGAAAATGTTTCACAGTGTGTGAAGTGGAGTAATAACACCACCAAGTTATTGCTTGATTCGTAAAAAAAAACATAAGAGAGAAGTGGGAAGCCTTAAGATCAGAAATTTTAAGATATAATGTTGTACAACAATGGAATATAATGAAGAAACACAGAGGATGGTACTACTACCCTAGGGGGGGGAGGGGAAGGTGAGCCACTTGGAGGGTTACGCCCTTTCTGTAGCCACGAGATTTTGGTGGGTTAGGTGATGTTTGGGAATGAGGAAGGTGGTTGGGTCGGTGCAAGAGTTTGTTGGGAGCAGTGGCTGCTGGTGCAGAAATTCAGTTGTGTGGTGGAACCCATCTACCCTCCAAAAAATAAAAATTATTTACAAACATACCGGTATGTGGTTTTCAAGAAGCCCTCCACTGAGTTTTCCACACTGAACAAACACACAAACAACCCCAACATATATACACATTCCTCATAAAAAAACTATAAAACTATATAACTAAACACGCAATAACACCTGCAATGGCAAAATATTTTCGAACTCAAACACTTGGTGTGAGCGCGCAAAAAAGAACTTCCCAATGTTACCAACATCATTGAAATAAAACCAGCAATGTTGTAATGCAAAATTACATGTTATGTTTTTATGGTGACATTTAGAAAATAGACATTTTTAATTAATTAAAGACAATCACAATACCATGTCCTTATTTTGACAACATAGAAAGTACAATTTTTATAGTTCATCGATTTATAAATGTGGCTATGGGATAGGCAAGTTGGTAGTATTCTATACTCTTTGGTATTAAAAGACCTGGTGGGAACAGCTCTACAGTATTTTGTTTTCCTGTTTGCTTTGATGCGATCCCCTCCATACTATCGCTGAGTCAAGAGGGTGCCACCTGCCACGTTCTCATATCGGTCGTAATGCAAGTGTGACTAGTGCTGCCTGTCTGTGGTCGAATGAAGAATTGCAGTGAAGTGATGTTTTGGCTGTTTCCACAGTTTATCGGAAAAGTTGGGCATGCATGCACTAAAGGCAGAGTTCCTGGTTTCTGGCTAAAAGCTTAGAAATTCTCGCTGAGCTGTGGTCGCACAGCACCCGGCGTGGAGCGCACGACTAGCTACCTGGTTGTTAGGGGAGTTGCATAACTTCCTATTCTTTAGCTGACGTCTTTTCCATTGCACTGTATTTGATTGTAGATAATATTTTTGAAGTAATTTATTTTTCAAATTGGCAATGTGCTGCAGCACTTCAGCACATAAGGTACGGCCGCCCCTGGTTGGGAGAGAGTAGTTATCGGCCTCTTAGCTACTGAAATTAAGTTTTATTATAGTTGTCATATGGCTGGGGGATTCTACTTTTGGGTTGTTTTTAAATGCACTGACAATTGCTTTTTATTTTTAGGTTGGGTGTATAATGAGCTGTGCGAATAAGATGATGGAGAATATTGAGAGTTATGATATGTGTGAATAGGTGAATAAAGGATTGTACAAATTTATCCAGTACTAGCTGATGTACCCGTGCTTTGCTATGGAATTCTACATAGTAAACAGAATTGTAGGTTAGGTAGAGTACACGTTGTGAGCAAGACTGAATTAAATTGCATAGCTCTTAATGTTACCCTGGAAACGTGACGGAGAAATCACCAAACTTTTTCTCATACGAAGACTGCGTTAGGTAATTTTTATTGTAATGGTAGTCCCGCTTGCCTACCATCAGTTAGAATCAGGTTGGCGAATTGCTTTATAATGGCAGACACTCACTAACCACCTGCCTTTTTACATCCACAGAAAGACTGTCTTAGTGGTTTTCCCAACTGAAATGAACATAGGTCATTACAATGACGTCAATAGGAATGGTGCGAGTAAAAGCAACGATTTCCCATGGAATACTCGATCAAATGAAAAACCACACATTTTCTCACTTTTAATGAACAGTACTACGCTACCGATCCAACACTCCAAAAGTTCCAGAGCTGGAATGACCAAGCCGCAGACAGCCGTGATCCGTGAACACTTTTAGTCTTTTTTCAGAGGGGAGGGTCAAATAGTGGAGAGTCGCAGGGCAAAAGCTATGGCCTTTTACTAATCTGTTTCCTAGGAGTACCTGATGAGTCAAAAAATCTCAATTCACTACACTGGCGGCAGAAAAATCTATCTGACTTCCAAGCCAGAAGAGAAACCCCCTTTTCACTGCTAATTTTGAATAAAATGAATGTAAAATTTAACAAAAGTGAAGAGGAGTTACTCTTTTTAAGAAACGGCTTTTTTCATTGTTGAATTTTGAGTTATTTAGTGAATTGTGGTGCTATAATTTGGAATATGCCTAAATTGTAAATCTAGACCAGATCATACTACTACTGCTGCTGCTTCTACTAAGTGGGTTAGGAGTACACATTGCTCATTCAGAAGAGCGGGTCAGAGTAGGAATCGTATAGCTGGAATACTACGGTGAACCAGTGAGTTATGTACCAGCAGTACGGTATCAGAAAATGTATGAAACAAAGGAATGACATGCTAAAGAAGAAAGTTTTCTAACTCCCCAGCTATTTCACGCCAATATTCAGTCAGGCTGTTACACTCGGTATGCAGCAGTAATCCTATCTATCGGAGTTGAGCGGCAGCATAAGAGACAAAGAACATCCCCAAAAACAATGGTCATGTTGATCAATGTTATACGCTTTCAGTATTGTAGGGCTTCTCATTTAGTTTTCTTCCAATTCTGAAATATCACTCTTATCATGGTCGGTACGGTTAAAGTGAATAAAACATAAATGGTCAGAAATTGTAATCTCTATAACTTTTGTTATATAGTACTTTTCGATAGGACCAATAACATAGGTATTTAAGAATTACATTTTAGGCGCCTTTCCCTAAACTACAATTTCATACAGGATGAATAAAATTGTTTATAACTTAGACTGTAGTTTCTTATTCCCCGACTCTATATACTGACTTTCATTCAATTCTGTTAACCCATTTTCACGTGGCTCGGCGTTGAAATGAACTTGGCAACAAATACTATTTCATGAATATCTGTGTTATCAAAGCCGGTACGGTAAGAATGTATGACATAAATGATCGGAAATTTAATTCTATACAACTTTAGTTATGTAGTATTTATCGATAGGACCACTAATAATAAAAATATTTGAGAATTCAATTTTAGGCCTTCCCCTAAACTACCATTTCACTCAGCGTAAGTAAAACGATTTATAGCCTAGATTGTAGTGGTTCATCCCCCGACTTCACATACCGATTTTCATTGAATTCTCTTCAGCCGTTTTCTCGTGATGCGTATACAGACAGACAGAAATTACGAAAAAGTAAAAAGCGCATTTCCTTGTTACTTTGGACATGACTGATACAGAAATACCATTCTTTTCCAATTCTGAGCAATGTACAGACAAAACTATTATTTTATATATATAGATGTTGTGGATTTTATTTTCTGGGAGGATCACCATCCTGATTACCATGGTATGTGAGTTGAGACGAGATGGTGGTGGTATGGAAAGAGATTCTGAAGTGATAGGGTGAAAAATCTAATGATGTCCTCTGGGGTGAGGGGTGGGTATGAATCTGTTGGGGAGGTGGAACTAGAGGTATGACAAAGATGCTGCTGCTAAGGCTAATGGAGTAGGCCTAGCAGCAGAAGAGAAAACTCTCAAGTAGATACTTTCCCTTCTCAAAGTGCACACATAAGCATGCAAACTGCTTTTAAATCAATTCAGTTAATTTATTTACAAACACTCTTGAGAAATAAATATTGTCACATTACCAGACATGTAGGACTCTTAATAATTTCACAGTAATTATTCAGATTCTTGAGCAGTAGGTATATCACAGTGATATCTGTACCTTATTTTTCCACACTCTCTACTATTACTATTCATCATGTATATCATCCACTGGAACATTATCAGTATTATTTATTTCCATATTTTCTTACTGGTCACATTCCATAGTGAATTCAGAGGGTGTAAGCCCTACTTTCCTCTCCTTTCTGCCAATGTTGAGGACATTGTTGTCAAAACATTTTAATTTAAAATCCCTTCCACCTTCCTTCAGAAACACCAAATTGTACAAATCTGTACAGGCAGGGCCTTTTGAGCCACAGGTATTATCGGTGCATATTATGTTATCTAGAATCTTATACAGCACTGAATTTTTATTGCTTTTATATATAGGGGAACATAGGGTACTGTATATTAACCCTTTGGATGCCGGCCCATAGTAGGGCATCATATGCATAGAATGCCAAGCATGTTTCAAGGGATTTTGCATCACTCTATAAAAGAAATTATTTACGTCTCAGTTTAAAAGATATGGCGGTGAAATTTGATATGTTAGCTAGATATATTCCAAGGAATATAAACATGTGACTTGCATTTCAAGAAACAAAATTTCGTGGAATACTGTGCAAAAAATATTATTCTTTTTAATTTTTAAAAGGAAAATTCACAATTTGAAATTAATTAGCACATTTTACACTGAATACAAAGTGACTAAGTGAAGATATATAATCTTAACTCTTGTCTGGAATCATATGTACCAATTTACATTGTTAATGTAGGTCTACTTACCAATTTATAAACTAATTTCCAAAAACATTGAAAATATGGAGGGGAGGACACCAACAGTGTAACCTGTCAATGATTGGATATTTTATGAATTTAGGGATAGTAATAGTAATTATTTGAGAAAACTGTGTCCAGTAGCAGTATTTGCTACTACAGAACAGTTCAGAAGATCAGAGCAACATACAAAATCAACTATTAGTGTCAGGAATGAACGTGTAGAGAACAGATTGAAATATTCTATGGATGGAGCATCTGGTTGATTTAGGCCTACAATTATTGGCCCTGGGATTTCATAAAAATGGTGTGGATGGACAACATTACTTGCAGGGAATATGCATTCAGTCCAACAATCATCTAATTCACTGTAATTATCATTTTCATTAGCACTGTCACGATAAATCTTTGACATTGAACGAAATGTTGTAAGCCAATGGCACGGCTCCATTATTCTCTGGTGCGCTATCTGAAGACCCGGAAACATCATAATTATCACTTTCACTAAAATTACAGTCGCTTACATCTTCAAAGCAACCCAAAAGTTCCTCGATTTCTTCTCCCGAAATAGGCCTACGTGACGACATGCCTTGTTGTGATAAATGTACTATTTACAACTTTACGGCCTAAATAAATTGCTATGTAACTATAACTACAGTAGAAATAATAATAAACCTAATATATTACGATAAATAACTCAAATGCGTGAATTACAACGTAAAATTATTGAAAACAAATCACAACACGCGGACATAAACAAACAAGGAGGCCGTCATATTGGAACAGAGACGTCAAGCGCTCACAGATCATACAGTCACAATTGACTAGTAAACTAGCAGAAATGAAGCTATGTCAGTGCCATCTAATGACATAAGAAGGAATTACAAACATTCTACCTTCTTTCTACTTGATTTGTAGTGCAATCTAGCGCCTTACTGCATAACTACACCACTTATAAGAGGGTGCCGATCGAATCGGCATCCTGGCATTTTTCGTACAGAATGTAAGAGCCGATGCATCGGCATCTTGGCACTGTAAGAGTTAAACATCATGTCACAATATACAGTATTATATTGAAATAGAAATACCAAGGTGGCTGAAGATTAACTTTTTTCAAGAAAAAGAAGAAGAACAAGAGGCAAGGTAAGTGGGGGTTGTGGGATGTTCATATCAGTTTGAAATAATTTTACAAGTCACCAGCAACACTCTCCATTACCATTTCATTTCATCTGTCAGTCATTAATTACTGCCCCAGAGGAGTGCGACAGGCTACAGCACCCGGCACAATTCCTACCCTCACTGCAAGATGGGAGCTCCATTCATTCCATTACTGACCCAGTCGAATAACTGGAAACAGGCTGTGGATTTTCACCACATACTGTATTCAAATGCAATTAATTGCACTTCTCATCACCTGAGAAGGAAAGTAGATATATTTGGGGCATATAGAACAGGGAATGAGTGGGATGAAAAATTATTAAATGATTTAATACAGTATGAGATGAAAGCAAAGAAATGTAATAAAAGCATTTTTGCTGGTGGTGACCTTAATATGCTGAAAATAGTATGGGAAGGATATTTAAAATGTGCAAAACATGACCAACTTTTAGCACAGGCTGGGATACAAAATAAAATTCCAGATCTAAAATGGGGTGAGAGGGGGTAGGAGAATGTTACTGATAATACTGAACAATATAATGCAATAGTAGAGATTGAAGGGTAAGGAAGATATAACATAAGCAACAGAAATCACCTGTAATTTTGGGCAGTTGAAGAGTAATATCCATAACAAATTTTGGGAGCAAAAAAAAGTGTAGAAGTTAATGGCAAGAGCAGTTTTAAAAAATGGAGGTGGGCAACTATACCTTATTTGAGTTTTATGTGTGATTTCTGTCTAAATAATATGATCATACCTAAAGAATGAGAAAAGGCTCTGGTAGTACAAGTGTACAAAGGGTAGACTGTGCATTAATTACTGTCCAGTGAATCTTATATGTAATGTTTCTGAAGTCACAGAGAACGTTTAGAACCAATATGCTGGTTGAACACAGTTCGTGGTTTGGTATCAGGCAGCACAGTAGTGACAGGGTAGACTTATACTCTAAGACAGCGAACGACAAATCCCGGATGCAAGACCATCCTGACATGAAAAAATCAGTAAGTTGCAGCTAGTTACCACATACCTCCCTGAATTTGGTATAAATCAGTCATATAGTAGAAAATTGATTATGACTGTACTATTTTGAAAATCTTAATTTACTTACACAGCAGTTTTTCACTGGACCTACTTCCAGCTGTTTACTAAAAAACAATCAAAGGTGCCACTCTTCATATGTGATCACACTTTTCACTGGAACAAACTCTTGAAGTGGTATATGTTCCAGCACAGTGGTTTTGCAGCCACGTCTTCATATATTTCTCAGGATTAAATCAGTCGACTGGTAAAGCTTTTAATGTATGTACATAAGGCTGGAAACGTAAGCAACAAACAGTAGTGATTTTAAATTAGTGATGGCTGATAATAATGTAACAAAGGCTTTAAACCACACAGCAAATGCAATGTAAATTAAAACACACACTAACATAATAATGTTATTCATCAAGCTGAACCTTTGATGTTCACGATTACGGGCGTAGCTGGAGAATTAAAACTCATTACACGTTATAATTCTCATGTTAGGTCCGTATTGAAATGTACATAAATACAAAGTATGTTACAAGTGTTATTTATCTTTATATCCACCTATTCAATACAAAGAGATCTTTTTAGAAATCAAATATTATTATAAAATGTTAAGGGACATGTTTCGCCCATATTAAAAGGGCATCATCAGCCTCAAACTCAAACCTGTATGGTGAAAAATCAGGATCCAGATTGCTCTTACAAGTCATAAAAATATGATATCATTGTAGGTGTCTGTCCAAACATACAAATTGTTAGAATGTCCTTGGCTAAAATTGCAGTATCAAGCTGCATGTCAAAAGTTCACACGATCATACTTTCTGGAGCGTTGAAAAACTTGTTGGGGTAGAGCAATAAGCAGCTCAGTCTTTCAGAAATGTGCCTCCTTGAATACTCCTGTTAGAGGATCAGAAAAAGCAAAACTGATAAACTCACCGATAGAATGGCAAAATTTAAAAAAACCAAAGTACAGTAGAAGGTATATGCAATAAAACAAAAGGCATACTCTAATGAGTTGAGTTAACCAGAGGGTATACGGCATATACCCATGCATACACTTGACTACAGCCCTGGTTTCAGGACAGGGTCCCCTTGCGAAGCCTAACTCTCTGGTTTCCGGCAGGATGTATCTGAAGTTTTTAGACAAGAGTCAACAGGTAACTGTACAACAGTGGACTAGTCTAAAGCTTTAGACAGGCTAAAACATAATATTAATGAAAAATCAGGCCTGGATGAAAGGGTAGTCAACTGGGTGACAGCTTTCTTGAAGGACAAGAAACAGAGGGTAAGGGAAAAGTTGTCATTACGTAAACCTCAGAAAGTGGGAAGGGAAGTGCCAGTAGGTGGTACACTGTATCTCTATATAAATTTATTTAATGGATAGGCTATACAAGAAGAATTGGCCTCACAAATGAAACTTCCGCAGATGATTTAGCTAAGTACAGAAAAAAAACCACTCTAGATGAGTGTAAAATATTGCAGGAGAAAATACAGGAAAAGGGATGACAATGATCAAAAGAGTTGAGCAGTTAGCATTGCAGACCAAACATAGAGGATAGTAAACATTTACGTAATGGAAGGGGAAAACAATCTTGAAAATAATTAGATATTTAGGGGTCACATCAGGGAGTGAGAGATATCACATAGGAGATGTTGTAAAATAGGCTTTAATGTTATTACACATACTCTTGTGAACATGCATTAGGCATCAGCATTGCGAGTCCTGGGGAGTCACATTTCTACCCCCCTTTCTTTGGCCGGTACTCCCGTGCTTCGAAGGGTTGGACCTTGTTCCGTTATCATATGATTAATGCCCAGGGTGGAAACAGGTGGATAAAAAAAGACTACATATTTAATACTCAACAGGAGTAGGTGTATCACTGGTGTAGAATTCACACTCCTATTGGTGTACAATTGAACAACAAAAAATAGCACCAGCAATAAAATTACTTTTAACGAGACACCTGATTGTTGTTTGTGCTTCTGTGTTCTTTAGGCCTATTGTCATCTTAACGATGATGTTGTGATTATTTTATTTTATGCCAACTTTTGTTTTATGAAACAGCAGTTTAATCCATTTGTAGTCTGTAAATTGTGATTTGTAACTTTTATGAAACAGGCCCAAGGCAGTAAAACTCATTTCATTTTGCAAATAACCACCATTAGGTAAGTATCATGGAAGTTACCTGAAATGAGAAATAGTGTTTCCTGTTGAAATAGGAATCCGGATCTGTGGCTCACTTATCAATTCTAACATGTGTTCCATCTATAACCCCAATTACACCTGGAAAACCATTTGCTTGGAAATAAGCCTGTATTTCACGTTTCTCTTGAGCTGTAGGCCATCTGATTATTTCTCGAGACAAATTACTTAGAACGTACGTCATCCTTTGGACAATCTTGTGTAGGCTACTAATGGTTAAATTGAATCGGTCTGAAACATCCCGAAATCCAGCAGATTCATGACCAGCAAACCAAACTTGAGTGCGGAAATGTTTCCAAATTCACGTACTTGGTGATGATAATACGGTGATATTGAGAAACTTTCTGCTGACTCGAAAATGTTCAACGAACTCCTTATTATACTGCGGAATTGTATACTCAAAATATCCTTCGTTTTTGGGCTGTCGTCTTACTTCCAAAAGCAGCTCTAAATCATCATCACTTGAGCTTGACTGACTAAAAACCTCATCTGAATCACTGGACTCGATATCAGACATTATTTACTGCTCTTAAACTACTTCAGATACACAGGATTCGACACTCACAGCTTACAGGAAGATGTGTTATGATCTAATTACGGCCGTAAAGTCATTCTTAGGTCAGTTATGAAACTAACGTATGGCACTGGGGTATGTGCGCGCATATTCTGACTCGCTGACTCAAAGAGTTTTCGTCCAGGATCAGAAACTGTTCCAACGGTTTGCTTGGTGCTCTCCAACAGTTTGAAAAGCTTGTACGAACAACATACTAGTAGTCAGCAACTGTGATGATCGCTACTACAAACACGAATTTGAATGTGCGCATGCGTCTGATAGTTGGCAGCAGTTTCTCACTGTACTACGAACAAAGCTTTTGTGTCTCATACTCATCCTTTGATCTGACAATATGAATGTGCTTGAGATATGAACAGTGCCAATATTGACTCTTGCTTTAAGAAAGGGTGTGATATTGTCACTCATTTTGTTGGTTTATTTATCCATTTCAGTTTTTATGAGAGACTGGTATGTAAGAGCACTGTCTGGCTATGAGGGGAAAGCAATGGAAAACTGCCTCACTCCTCATTTTCTGAATATGCCTCCCCAGTGACACTTAGCTCTCTGTGGCAGCTGATGGCAGATCTGTTGAGGATCATCATGTCCTCAGGTTGAACACTTCACAGAGAACATAAGATATGTACTTTATGCCATGCTGTACTTGCCGATATTGCATGTAAAAATTACATTAATCAATTTTTAAGTTGTGAAATTTCCAGAATTGGCTTTTTAGGATAAATCATTATGTCTGCACATTTTCTGGTGTTTCACAGGTATTTTAGAAGGTATCATGTTATATAATTGCTTAAGAATTCAAAAATATCTCTTAGCATTCAAACAGGATACCTTTCCCCTCCTGAAGGGCTCTGTGCCGACATGTTTTAAGGATTCTGCATGTGTAGAAATTTTCTGAAAAAGATGATGAAGTTTTGAAACTGACTCATTAATTAGGAAATGACGAATTATCGTGCTCATTAATTGGTGACTAAATTGGCAGATGTGTCTGAGGAATGTGGCTAATATATTAACTTTTCCACAGGACAATTATGAACTTGCATCAGAGATGACATGTTTGCAAGAAGAAACCAAATCAAAGTTTGAAGAGCCAGTACAAACACAGATGAACACATTTGAGGTAAGCTAATCATTTGATAACCTATTTTTGAAGTGGAAATTGTGAGAAAACAGCTGAACATTTTTTAATAAGTGACCTCTCATTATAAAGCACACAATTTGGATGTCATCAATAAGATGGATTATTGTGAGATTGCCAAAATTATTTTAACTAATTTTCATGTTTTCTACAAGCAGTTCAAAAATGTTATTCTGAGTATTGTATATCAAGTGGTGTTGTTCTGAGGCCCTTCACCGCATGGCATGTGGCAGCTGGTTTCATCACTCCTATTGTCATATCCTATCTAGGGTTTGGCTACAAATGTGGCAGTTTTCCTTCTGTTGTGTGTAGTGTGCGAATTGGTCATTCGAAGCCTTTTATTCAAATTGTTGGGCCAGGGTGTTCATCTTCGGCCAGTTCCTCTTTCTGCCTTAATTACTTGTAGCAGACTGTACTTAGTTGATTGCTCTTAATGTGACCTGTATATTCCAGTCTCCTCATTTTAATTAATTTATGAACTCAGTTTGATAGATTTTTTCTTTCATGAATACTTTGTTTTACATTGTCTATCCATAAGAATTCACATTTGCCAGTAAATCCACATCCTAAAAACTTGGTTTCCTTTTATCCCACTACTACAACGTCCAGATCTCTACATGATTCAGTAAGATGGAGAGGTCAGAAGTCTTTACTATTCTCTTGTGTGCTTTAAGTTTGGAACACAAGAGCTTGGGAGTTCCCAAAGGACTAGGAAGTTGGACTCGGATTTATTTCAACAGAACTGTCCCATGTTATCTCTGAGATATACCATATTTTCTACCCTCTCAATTTGTTGATTGTTCACCATAAGGATTTCAGGTGATGTAGGCTTCTTTGTTATGACCATGTACATTGTCTTTCAGCTGTAATCCATGCTTCATGGACTCCAGTGACTAGTTTTTGAAATCCCTATATACAGTCTGCAATCAGTACTGGATCTCCACACACTGGTACCTTGTGCTGTTAGTAAGTTTGCTGTTGAATTTAATATCATTTGGGGCCCTCCAAGCACATCAGTGAGTATCTGCTCTGAGTAAATGTTAAAGAAGAGAGGGTATAACACTCATCCCTGTCTCATTCCTTGCATTGTCATTGCAGGCTTCTGGCCCTTCAATTGCAAATATTGTGTCACATGTTCCAAGACCATTACTAAATCCTAACTGTGTGTTGCTGATATTCTTGCACTTCTGATTGATTCCACAATGGATGGTTTTGAGGAAATCTTTAGCACCTGGTCCATGGTGAGATGCTTCCGCTTCTCTATCTGTATCTACAGTACCTTCAGTTTCACTTATCTTTAATTCATGTTATGAAATCTTTGTTTTCTTTCTCTACTGGCAATCTTCCACTTGATAGCTCATCATTCTCTCACAGGAATGCAGTAGTGTCCCCTCCCTTACCTTTGGCTTTTCTACCTCCTTGATTTTAAGCCTCTTAATGATATTTTTTTGAAGTTAGGATCAAAACAGAAATGTAGTCTAGAAACATATTATATATATTATATTATATTAAATTAGATTCTAATTATGTTATACTGGAGAGTTGCACGGTATCTATAATTCTGTAACTTTACTTAACTTGGTAAGTTTGTGACTCTTTGTCCACTGTACCTTGATTAATTCTGTGCCTGTTTTTACCCTCCCTTATAGGTTTCCCTTTGGTTACCATTCGACTGAACATTCTGCTTTGAAGGAATTGCCATATCGTTTCACCCTTTGATTGGGTTTTGCCTATTTTTGGTGTCTTGTCACATTATATGCGTATTTCATACCTTAATTCCCATCTTATAAATATGTATCACTTCAATGTTGTGGCACGATATGGTCCATTCCAATGTTCTTGGTGTGTTTGATGTCTACATCTGTATATATATACAGGGTGAAGCGTAATTTGCACACTCGGGCGTCGCAGCGCGACTCCTCACATGCCAGCAATAAAAAAATGTCTCTTACAAAATTTCATCTTGCGAGTATATCCGGCAGAAAAACGACGTTGAAGATTAGCAATCTGGCAACACTGTAACCACATGTAGGGTAACTACCTCTGTCAGCAGACATTGCTCGTATTGTACAGTTGGTGCAATGGATAGAGTTTTGGGTTAGCATGCAGGAGGTCGGGTGGTTGATCCTGGGTAGAGGCGTATGTTTTTTATTTCCTAAATGTAGTCCAGGTGGTATGGTATCTGGCATCTTAATCGTCAACAGCGATTGCAGTGGGTCCTCTAGAAACCATTTGCACTTACATACTACGATCCTAGAAATGGACGAACAATCGTTTTCATTGGTCAGCTTTGAAAGGCGCCCTTTCCACGTCATGGGCGTGAATTTATTCGCACCACTTCATCTACTAGATGTGAAACCTGTTTTCTTTGTACCCTCCTCCAATGGTCCCATAGATTAGTACCAACTATTATTCTTGCCTCGTTCAGGTCCATTACATTTCGTTAGGGCCTTGCGTTACCAGTAGGCCTAGCAACGTGCTCTGCGAATAATGTCCAAACTCGGTTACAATTTGTATGTGTTATCACCATGGTCCCAATAATTCTGCCTTTCAACATTGCGTGTTGTGCCTGGTAACCGCATGCTGTTTAGTACGTATCTCAATGTATTATTATTATTATTATTATTATTATTATTATTATTATTATTATGTTGTAAATGTAGGATACATGTGACCTCAGAAACGGTGTCTTACTGTATCACAGTAGGTAATGTCAGATGGAAGTGAGCAAATAAAAAGTGCGCCTCAACCCAGGATCGAACCATCGACCTCCTGCATGCCAACCAAAAACTCTACCCACTGCACCAACTGTACAGCACGACGGGGGCGTGCTGACAGCGGTAGTTACCCTACATATGGTTACAGTGTTGCCAGATTGCTATTCTTCAACGTCCGTTTTCTACCGGATATACTCGCAAGACGAAATTTTGTAAGAGACATTTTTTTATTGCTGGCATGTGAGGAGTCGCGCTGCGACGACCGAGTGCGCGAATTACGCTTCACCCTGTATAGTAAGAGCTTTGTTTGTACATTATATATCTGTATCGGATGTGTCCACAGTAACAAGGAAATGCACTATTGAATTTTCCATCATTTCTGTCACTGTCTGTCTGTATGGACAAGGAGAATTGCACGAAATTCAGTACGTAAATTCAGAGAATGAGCGACCACTATCTAGGGCGTAAATCATTTTATTCAGGCTCAGTGGCTTCATTGTTTAGGGGAAGGCCTAAAATTGAATTCTCAAATATTTATGTTATAAGTGGTCCTATCAATAAATACTATATATTTGAAGTTATATAGAAATACATTTGTAATCATTTATGTCTTATACTTTCTTACTGTACCAGCTATGGTAAGAGAGATATTCATGAATTTGTATTTTTGTTGCTAAGGCTATATCAGTGCCAAGACACGAGAAAATGGGTGAGCAGAATTTAATGAAAATCGGTATGTAGGGTCAGGAATAAGAAAAATACATTCTAGACTATAAATAATTTTATTCACCATGGATGAAATTATAGTTTAGGGGACGGCACCTAAAATTTAATTTCAAAGTACATCTGTCATTGGTCCTATCAAAAAGTACTACATAACAAAAGTTGTAGAGAATATATTTTCTGATCATTTATGATTTCTTCAGTTTTACCATACTATGTTAAGAGTGGTATTTCAGAGTCGGAAGAAAACTAAATGTGATGGACTACAATATTGAAAGTTAAAAAAATTGATTAACAATTACATTACATTGATCATTGTTGTGATATTCTTTGTCTCTTATGCTGGCACTTATCTCCGATAGATGGGATTACTGCTGCATACCACATATAGCAGCCTGCCTAAATATTGGTGGGAAATAGAGCATGCCAATCCTTTGGTTCATACATTTTCCGACACTGCTGGTATGTAACACCGTGGTTCATCATAATATTTCAGCTGTTTGATTCCTGTTTGAGGCACTAATTCGAATGAGCAGTATGCACACTTTATGAAATGATAGCGGGGAGTTTTCGGCTGTACCTCGTGGGTACCTTGTTTGAATTTCGGACTCAACACTTGCACACAATGTTGAACTTTACTGCCGGCACAACATCGGGCAGCAAGTTTCTACTATGCTGTACTGTGCTGTACTGTCCTCTCCTTGGAGAACCCTGAGCATACACGTCATTGAAATTACTTGATATCTTGATGTTGCAATATCTCCTTAAGTAAATGGTGATTAACATGAAATTTAGACATTAGCTGTCTGTTATTGTAAGCTACATGGTCCCGTTTTCCGTTAGTCGATATCTCATTTGGAAGTGGAGATATAAGAAGGCTTCCACATGGTTCTCTCTGAAGTGTGTGCCACACATTTTGTAACGTCATAGTTGTGTCTTAGCAGGCTGCCACGATTTCGCTCACTGGAAGCATTGCATCATAGGCCGCAATGTGCACAATTTCAAAGGATTAAACAGACTGCTTGGTCATCAGTTCGATCACAGGCGGTTCCTGTTTCAATACACAAAGTGTAAACATAGAAAAGGTATTTCGAGTCCACCAATCAGTTTATCCCTACCTACCTGCCCCCACCCGCCCCATCTCGAGCATCCCTCCTTGTACCCCTACCATCAAAAACTACACTCTAGCTGCCTCTTAACAGTCAGCTTGGTGTTGGTGTCCATGCCAAGTGCATACAATTTATGAGGAACATAGGGGTGAGTCTCATATAGCTATGTGTTTAATCTCGATCTTTTAGCTTCCCTTCTTTTCTGAATAATTTGCTTCAAATGTTTTATTTTTCAGGCATTCACTTCAAACTGAATTAAACAGATAATTACATCTGATGAAAAGGAAAATTTATTCAAATTGTGAATGTCCCTTCAAGCTACATGTAAACCATTACTTATATTACTAATCTACAAGACATAATTTATAAATCAAATGGTTGAGCTATATGGATAAGAATCACCTCTGTAATGTGTCAGCCAAGATCAAGGCTAGGAATAACATCCTTCAAAAGCTGGCGTGTACATCCTGGGATGCTAATGCTCAAATCCTGAGATCCACTGCTCTTGCACCTTCTTATTCTGTTGCTGAATATGGCTGCTCAACCTGCTTTACTAGTAGACACTCAGCTGAACCAAGCAATACATATCATTACAGGATGCATCCGACCAACTAACACACACTGGCTTCCCATCCTAAGACACATACCACCTCCATGCCTAAGAAGATCACAGTCACTGCTTAACTTATGGAAGAAAATGCAAAACAGTCCTCACTTCCCTATTCATTCTCATATAGCAGCTTCACCAGCTAAACGACTGAAATCCAGACACCCTTCTTGGCATACTGCAATGAATCCACGGGACACATCCTTTAATATATCTGATGCCTAGAAAGAACAGTGGCAACAGCAATCCTTGTTACCCCATAATCACATCATTGAAAACCCCTGCAAGTGTCCGGATGGATTTTCCCTTCCCACGTGGCAGTGGAGGACACTAAACCAAATTACGATCGGCCAAGGTAGATGTGGAGCCACTCTCTTCAAATGGAAATGGTAGACATCACCGCAGTGTGACTGCAGAAAAGAGTAGCAGACAGGGGATCACATTGCATTGGAGTGTCCTTTGCATGCTTGTAGAGGCTCTGTGTCTCATGTGAAGCTTTTTTCTGACTCTCAACTTTGAATATGGAGCTTTAGTTATGAACTTGAGATAGCAGATGTACATATTGTATATATAATATTGTATTCATCATATGCTAATTAATATATAAATAAATACGGACAAGGAATACCAACTCCCAGATCGACTCAAGAACACTTGGTTAACTCTAAGTATATTGACATACTTCAACATGAAGCACAACACTTTTAATGTGTCATTATAGTTTCTGTTTTAAATTTGTAGCCCAACTTCAATGTTTTAGGTTGATATTTTAAATTAGGACATACCAGATTGTATGTAAACATGTGTTTCCAATTAGATCATGGCTGAAGATAGCCCATTGTATGCAGGGTTGAAACTAGTACCAGTTGTGTAGGACACTAGATTAAGCTGATGATATTGAATAAGTGGACCTTTCTCTACACTTTGATAGTGATCAATTGTCAATACAGACCATAATGAAATTCATAAATTATATTCCATATGATGACATTGCTCTTGATTGCTATATTTATTCTGACATCATTGTTATGACCTATGTTGATTTCAGTTGGAAAAACCACAAAGACAGTCTTTCATAGGATGTAAAATGTAGGTGGAGAGTGAGTGTCTGCCATTATAATAAAAATGTCCTCAACTTGATTGTGATCGTTGGTAGGCAATGAAAATTTTCTAACTCAGTCTTGATATGAGAAAAGATATATGGCGACTTCCCTGTCTTGCTTTTGGGGTAACGTTAAGAGCTACGCATTTTTATTTATTTATTTTATTTTTTATTTATTGACTTGTAGCGTGGCTCAGGCTATGAAGCCTGCTGTTATGCCAAACCATCTCATATGTACTACATTGTACAAACTACAGAGTATTAGGATTTCTAGTTACATATAATTAATTATAAAATTAAACTTAAATAATAGTTATAAACAAAAGGAAAATTTCTGAGAGTTACTTTAAAAAAAAAACATTAAATACTAATTTCTTAAGTCTATGTACCATTTATAACACGTTTTTTTAAATACATTTCTACTATGTATGTCTCTAATTACAGCCGGAAGGGAATTCCAAGAGCGTATGGTTGCAGGTATGAATGAGTTGCCGTACCCGGTCGTGCGGTAAATTGGGAAGCTCAGCA
Source organism: Anabrus simplex (assembly GCF_040414725.1). Lineage (NCBI taxonomy): Eukaryota > Metazoa > Arthropoda > Insecta > Orthoptera > Tettigoniidae > Anabrus > Anabrus simplex. The sequence continues at coordinate 8,297,003 of NC_090267.1, forward strand.
GGGAAGAGGTTTCTGACCTTGTAGGTATGCTGTTGGGAGATGACAAGTATTTAAGATCCATTCTCAGATAACTTGGTGTGTCTGTACGGAGAATGTTGTGAACAAGCGAAACAGAGTGAAGGTTTCTTCTCTCCGCCAAATATAACCACGACAGCTGTTCAAGACAAGGTGATATATGGCAATACCTGGGCATATTTAATACAAAACGGATGCATGTATTATAAGCCAGCTGAAGTTTAGTGTTAAGTGTGGTGTTTAGGTTGTTGTATATTACGTCACCATAATCGAAGATGGGTAGAATTAAGCTTTGAATAAGTAACTTTCTCGTATTTAGAGGGAGGAGATCCCGTAAACGTTTAAGAGAGTGCAAAGAAAAGAATACTCGTTGGCATATTTTCGTCGTGTGCTCCGTCCAGTTTAAGTACTTGTCAAAAATGAGGCCAAGGTTTTTTACTGTTTCGTTTATTTGTATTGGTGTTGCGTGGAATAGGATTGGGGGAATTTTAACACTTTTCAGTTTGGTATGATTACTTTTGGATCCAATTATGATTGCTTGCGATTTGAATGGATTGACTTTAAGAGAATTATTTTTAGTCCAGTCTTTTATATTTTCCAGGTCATCGTTTAGTTTGTCAATGTCTAGTTGGATGTCTTTCGGGTTTGTTTGTATATAAAGTTGAATATCGTCTGCGAAGAAATGGTATTTACACGTTTTTATATGTTCTGGTAGGTCATTTAAGTACAGTGAAAATAGCAGTGGTGCTAGAACACTTCCCATGAACTACGCCAACTTCAGTTTGTTGCCAGTGTGACACTTTCGTACCTGCTGAAACGCACTGCTGCCGCCCAATTAAATAAGAGTGCAGCCACGTCAGTGCGCTTGAAGAAAATTTTTGTGCTTGTAGCTTAGCTAATAATATTTCTCTGTCTACACAGTCAAATGCTTTACTTAGGTCTAAAAGTACAAGGATAGTCATTTGTCCGTTGTCCATGCCTGCTTGAATGTCATTTGTAACTTTTAGTAGTGCTGTGGTTGTGCTGTGGTTAGGTCTAAATCCTGACTGGTATTTGTCGAGTAAATTGTGTTTGTTAATGTAATTTGTTATCTGCTTGTGAACGACCTTTTCTAATATTTTACTAAGACAAGGAAGTATGCAAATTGGTCGAAAGTCTTCGGGTTTTGTTGGATTATCGATTTTTCTTATCGGTCGTATTATGGCACTTTTCCATATACTGGGAAAGATTCCTGTCATGAGTGAGGTATTTATTATGTGTGTAATTGTTGGGAGAACAATTTCAGTGAGTCTTTTAATTAATGTCAAATTTATTCCGTCACATCCTGTAGCCTCTGACTTTATTTCATGAATTGCGTCTCTGGCGTCATTAAGAGTTACATGTGAAAAATAAAATTCTTCTCCATCGTGTTTTGCTTTCGTATGTAGTCTGTCGATTGTTTCCCTTTTAGTTCGTTCGTCTGTATGTGAATTTTGTGAGCAGAAAAATTGATTTAATTCGTCTAATGGCAAGTCAGTGTTGTTTTCGTCGGTTTTATTTTTTGTCAAACCAATGTTCCGAAGAATTTTCCAAACATTGCCAGAACTGTTATTTTTTAGGATTTCATGTGTGTGGCGTATCTTAGCATTCCTGATGGTCTGAGTTGTTGTGTTACGCAATTTTTTGTACTTTTCAAAATTTTCTGCGGTTGGATTTTTACTATAATATTTGTAAGCTGCATTTCTTTCCTCCATTTTTAACCTTATGTCTTGCGTCAGCCAAGGTGATGGTTTTCGTTTCACTCGTGCAGTCCGTATGGGGGCGTGTTTGTCATACAGTCCTAAAAGTAGTTTGTTAAACAAGGTTATTTTATCGTTAATGTCTTGGACGAGTTGTATGTTGTGCCACGGTGTTTTGAGTGCGTCCTCAATGAACGCCTCTTCGTTTAGGCTTTTGAAGTCTCGATAGGAAATTAATTTAGGCTCATATTTGGGACATTTCAGTGAGTAAGTTGCGTAAATAAAGTCATGTTGGGAAAGTCCGGGAGCTGGCTGTTGTCCGTAAGTCTGTATTCTATCAGTATTGTTTGTAATAATTAAATCCAGTAGTGTATGGGAAGTAGCTGTGTGGTGTGTAGGATTTAGGGGAAGGATCGTCATATTGAGTGAGGTAAGCATGCTTTTGAGTTGTCTAGATTCAGCAGAGTCACATTTTATCATGTCAGAATTAAAGTCGCCCATTAAAATAGTATGCTCATACCTGGGTAATAGGTCCTGTAGTGCTTCCTCCAGGTCTTCGATATATCTTGTCTTCGGTACACGATACACAACACCCAGTAAACACTTAACACTGCGAATTTGTAATTCAATAAATAGGAACTCCGGCCCGTTGTGAAATTCACTTGGTGTTTTGAGTAATTCTTTGAATTTCATATCTTTGCGCAGATATATCCCTACGCCTCCCCCACCTTTTCCTACTCTATCGTTTCTTATCAGCGCGTAACCCTCCATATTTACTAGTGAAGACGGGATACTTGGTTTCAACCACGACTCTGATATTAATATGGCATGGAAGTTGTTGTTAGAGAATATGTCTGAGAATTCAGTGAAATGGGAAAGAAGGCTCTGTGTGTTCACGTGGCCCACCTGCAGAGAGCTTGGAGGTACAGGAGGAATGTTGCTGGGGCAGCCAGCAGTGGTTTGGGAAGGGGTGGTTGTAGTTTGACCGGTATGCGTTTGGGGAGGGGAGGTTTGCAGGCTGTAATTAGAGACATTTGTTTCCTTTAACCTAAGCAAAGCCAACTTGACAGTTTCTAAATGCTAACTGAACTAGTTTCCTGGAATTTAGTTAAGCCTAATCTAAGTTATCAATTAAATTTAACATATATTTACAAATCTAGGTATTTTCCTATTCAATTACAGTTATCGCCTAGTTTTAGCTTAGGCTCATGATTTACTAATGTTGTTTAGTTCTTGACGATTTATGACCCGAATTTTCCTGTCACCTCGTTTCACTATCACTGTCCCGTCCTTCGACCACGTATTTTTTACGCCGTACTTTGAAATTGCCTCCTGGAGAAGCTGTAGTCTCAGGGGAGTGAGATCTTCTCGGATAGTTTTGTTTGTGCCCTTCAGTTTTTTCTTATTTGTGAACATTGCATTCCTTTTCCGATAGGACACAAACTTCACTATTATTGGTCTCGGATGACCGCCTTCTCTTTTGCCTACCCTGTGTGACCTATCAATGTCTTCTAGACTGAGATCGACCCCAATTTCCTCAGCGATATTTAAAATTATGTTGTCCGTGTTCTCATTTGCGGACTCTGCTACACCGAACACTCGCAAGCACTAGCGCCTCGTGTACTGTTCCAGATCGTCGGTCTTCTCCTGTAACTGGGACTCTAGTCTCTTTATAATTTTGTCCCTATCTTCGAGAGCACTCCGCAAGTCTTCAATTACCTTAGTATTGAAGTCTATAGACTCCTGCAATTGTTCTACCACTACCTTTGTCACTTGCTCCTGTATTAGGTTGGCAAGCGTGCTCAAGATGTCCTTGCTACACAGCGCGTCCTGGACGGCTTGCTTCACCAAGTTCTCCATCGACACTTGCTTTACTTTACGCGGCATGATATTTTTGTCTGCTGGTAGACGTTGATCACACGTATCACGTCACTAACACTTCTGTATACGCACAACAATGGTAGGAACAAGTATTAGCGTCACAAATCGTTTACACTGCGAAAGTACACCTTCAAACTTAACGTTAATCAGGAGCCTTGCCTTGACCGACTATGCACTGTCCGCCATACTATACTACTCATAATATGTACACTACCTAACTTAGAATTCTGTATACAATGTAGAATTCCATAGCAAAGGAGCAAGTTAAATCAGTAAGTGTCAGTTTATACCTGCCTGGTATTTTGTCTATCTTGTTGGGGGGTTTCATCACTGTCTTATGCTTGGCCCATATTCATCATCATCATTTCCCTTTATCCAGCTGTAGCCGGGTAGGGGCAAATATGGTTCCTCTCCACTTTCTTCGGTCTTTCCACCACTCCTCCTCCAACACTGTGTCCCAGTCCAGGTTTCTCTCTATAATGCTGCATTGGATTGTATCCTTCCATCTCAATCGTGGTCGTCCACGGCCTCTCCTTCCTTGGATTTGCATTTCCATCACCTTTTTTGGCATTCTTTTGTCGCTCATTCGCTTTATGTGCCCAAACCATCTTAGTCGGCTCTTCTCTATTCTATCATAGTATCCTTTGCTTCCATTGGCACATCTTTGTCCCATAACATATTTCTTACACTATGATAGAAACAACTTCCAGCTTGAATCCTTTTACTAATCTCAGCATCCAGTCGAGCATTCTCCATTAATTCACTCCCCAGGTATTTAAACGTTTCCACTACTTCCAGGGGCTTGTCTGCAAGTCTAATCTGACCTTTCCCTTCTTTCTCCCCTCTAGTCATAACAAGAGTTTTACTCTTTTCTACACTTATTTTCAATCCACATTCTTCAATCTTCCCATTCACCACATTCAACTGTTCTTGAACCTTCCTGTCATCTTCTCCCCAAATCACAATATCATCTGCAAATAACATCATGTTAATTTCTCTTCCTCCATATGCTGCTTTTGCCGTTCTCATGATGTCATCCATTACTATTGTAAACAGGATTGGTGATAGAACACTTCCCTGTCTCAGCCCACTAGTTATTTTGAACCAACTTTTCCTGCCAACTTGTGTTTGCACGCAACTACAACATTCCTTATACAATGCCATGATCATTTTTATTAACCCTGTCCAATTCCTTTTTGCACCAGACTGTCCCAAACTTTCGTCCTAGGGACACTGTCATATGCCTTTTCAATATCAATGAATGTCATCACCATATCATTCCCATACTCCCAATGCTTTTCCATTAGTTGTCTCATAATGAAAATGGGCTCTATTGTTGACCTTCCACTTCTGAAACCAAACTGATTTTCCTGTATCTGCTTCTCAACCCTCAACCTTATTCTACTTTCCAGTATCCTTTCCATCATCTTAGCAACATGGGATATTAGACTAATTTCCCTGTAGTTCTTCAAAACTTTCTTATCACCTTTCTTGAAAATTGGGTTGATTATTCCTTTTTGCCAATCCTCAGGGACCTCCTTATTCTCCCAGACATTCCTGAGAACCCGATATGTCCACTTCAGGCCTACAGCTCCAGCTGCCTTTATCATCTCCACTGAAATTTCATCTATTCCAGCAGTTTTTCCATTCTTCATCTTTCTTACTGCCATTTCAATTTCATTCAATGTAATTTCTTTATCCATTTCTTCGTCAACTAATTGCCTTTCCTGGTCGTTCATTGAATGACTGTCATCCGTTCTTATGTTCAGCAGCTTCTGAAAATATTCTCTCCATCTATTTCTTATTTCTTCTGGCTTTGTTAAAATTATGCCACCTTCATCCTTCACAAATCTGGTGTTTACTTGATCTCTCTTTTTGTTTCTTAAGATACCATACAGTAATTTCTTGCTGCCCTGCGTATCATCTCTCAATGTCTGCGTGAATAAGGCCCAGCTTTTCCTCTTTTCTTCCTCCACTACTTTCTTGGCCAAATTCTTTGCCTCCACATATTTTCTTCTACTTTCTTCAGTCTTAGATGTTTTCTATGCTTTCCATGCCATTTTCTTTTCCTTCACTTTAATCTTTACCCTATCATTCCACCAGTGTGTTTCTTTGTCTTTCACATTTCCTGATGTTCTACCACACACCTTTTCTGCATATCCAACCAGTGCTTCCTTAAATCTTTTCCATTCCTCTTCAACATTCCCCACCTCTGTCCTGGGTTCCAAGGGTATAATTTCCCTTTGAAATTCTTCTTGTATGCTTTTCTCCTTCAACTTCCATACTTTAATTCTTTTCTCTCTTCTTAATTGGGGTTTTTCAATCTTTCCAACTTTCAATTTTCCTATCACAACTCTATGATCTCCACCAAAGGCTTCTTCAGGCATGGCTGTTACATCTACAAGGTTCTTCCAGTGTTCTTTCTCTATGATTATATAATCAATCATGGTCTTTTTCCGTCTGTCTCCCCAGCCATACCTTGTAATCTTCTGACTGTTCTTCTTCCTAAACCAGGTGTTTCCAACAATCATTTGATTCCTCATGCAAAAATCCACCAACAACTCACCTTCTGGATTTACATTTCCATATCCAAAGGGCACTACAACATCTTCCTTTCCTTGTCTTTCCATTCCAACTTGTGCATTTAGATCTCCCATCAATAGCACTTCCTTATCTTCTATCTGTCTCTCCACTTCCTCTAAAAAGTCCTCTAGATGTTCATCTATACAACCCACTTGTGGGGCATACAACTGAAATAGATCTTTCATGCCATTTTCAAACTGGAGTCTCATCATCATCATCATCCTATCGCTGACGTACTTTGTATATTCCAGATATTCTTGGATTTCTCTTCTAAGTATGATGGCCACTCCATTTTTTGCTTCAGGTCCTCCGCTGTAATATAGCCTGTATCCTTCTCTCAGAGGGATCTCCCCTGTACCCCTCTTCTTGGTCTCGCACAGTCCAAGTATGGCTATATCTTTTTCTATCATGAAGTCAACCAGTTCTTCTGTCTTTCCCGTCAGTGTCAGTACATTAACTGTTGCAATTTTGATGTAGTTTGGTGCTGGTTGCCCATTTTTCACAGTTCCCCCAGCACCTGAAGAGCTGCGCGTCGCTTTTAGCAGGGGACGCCCCAACCTTTTCCGAGGCACCATATCTGCTTTGTCCATATAGGCTATTGTTACGATGGGCTAGCCACACCCAAAGGCATTTTATACCTACTGCCAGGTTGCAAATTAGGGCGTCCCTAACATGGAGACAGACGCCTTTCGTAGCCGCTCCTCTGGAGTACAGACGCTACGGGTATGCCCCTTCCGCCATCTCCGCTATACCGAAGTCCACCTTCTCCGCCGTAGATGCCGTTGAGGTCTTCACTCGTAACCCTGAGCTGGGACCCATACCAGATGTTACACGCCGGGTCAGTGTGCTCTGGGACTCACATAGACAGGGGCGCCACTCCCTGGGTAGGGCTGCCTCCAAAGAGGGTCCCTACCTGCTACCTGCTGCCCATATTAAGGTCTCTAAATCTGCTTTATAAATGCTGATGTGTCATTTATCATCAAAGCTGTTTTCTTGAGGCATTGTGGTGGTTATTTAGGTCGTGGTTTTTGTATATATCCAGTCTGGTAATTTGGGACAATCTACGGTATTATTCGTAGTGAAACTGGTGCCAATTATGTAAGACACTATATTAATGTAAATGGTATTACTTTGATAGTGATCAAGTGTCAGTACAGACCATAATGAAATTCATAACTTACGATACTTCGTACGTGTAACACATTTCATATTTGTGGTTTTTCCTGAATGAAAACAGCATTGGTCATTACAGTTATGTGAATGCCGCACTTTGAATCTGTGAGATACACGACTTTGTACATCTGTCGTGTGGTTGAGTAGATCGTATTTTGGTAAACAGTGAAGGAGAAAGATTTATTTCACCTGTAGTTTTTATTTTACTGACCCACCCTTATATCCCATTTGTGTCTTGCCTTTGTGCGACCTAGTGGTAAACTTATACGTTACTTTTGCGCTCTTTTAAAGATAGCCATTTTATTTTTCTGCACGACTTTTTCCTTTAATTTGATACCCGTCCACATGTGATGCAGATTTGCCCTGCTTTATTTTCTTCTTTGTCTTAAGTCATTTTTGAGTAGGTTCTTTCTTTCTCTGGGGTCTTCACCTTCTCTCTGGTGCATTACGTATTATTTTTGGAGCAATATCAAAATATATCATCTCCGAGGTAAATGGGATATTATGCCGAGCGTTTTCTCCTGATGAAAGAATTAGTGAAGACCTTAGCCCATTCCTTGTACTGAAGTACGAAAATTGTATTATTCCAAGAAGGTTACTAGGGAGGCAAAATATTGACAACCTTCACATGCAATCATTTTTTAGTACTCTCAAAAAAATTTATGATCTGTGCATTTTTTACCTTGTTATGAATTTATTCATTTATTTATCTTTCAATACAACCTTTGATTTTTAATAAACTCATGTTTAATCCTTATCTCTTTCTTTCCTTTGCAAGTACTAAGGTTTTTTTTTTTGTGTGTGTATATTACACAGGACAGGAGTCCAACCTTGAACCTTTTCTTGTTTGATACAATCGACGATTTATCGCACCTGAATACTATTCCACCATATTGATCCTCTCGTACTAGACTCTGCTGACTTATAATTTATCACCTTGCATCATCAAGATCTCTTTATTGTCGTGTTTCTGCATGTTATCTCTGCTGTTTTGTAAAGTTATGATTGCAGTAACCAATTCGGTGGGGGGCTGACAAAGGGGCTGATTATCCGAGAGTCTTCACATTTCTTGACTCCGGTATTTTGGGGGGTGTCATGAAGGTACACACCAGCCAGTCTTCAGGTATTACACTTTTATTGTGGATGTTACTATTCAGCACTGTAATATCTCTGTTTCTATTTTCATCCATAAATACCATCATTTCTGCTGGAATTTGTCTAGATGGTTGGCTTTCTTTGTCATCTTCATTACTTGATTCACTTCCTCTACTGGTCCTTCAGCTGCCTCTATTTCTTGTTGTCTGGGGGCTTTGGTTGTTCTTAAAATGTTTTTGGACATATTTCTGTTTTCATCCATCTGTGATGTCCTTGCTCTTTTTACACACATTGAAGACATCATCCTTGATCCTAGCTTCCATGATTTCCCTTACCTCCTTCCTGATCTGTTTATGAATATATCAGCATAATTGCCTCTCAAACATCTGTGTTAGCGTGAAATTAATACAGATTGATGCTTGCTTAAAGCTTTGCTGTTGTTAAGTAATGGGGTTGCCATTCCTGTATATTAACTAACATAAATATTAGTATACTGCTACATCTGCTAGGGTCATATCCGTAAATGCAGCTGATCCTGAAGATTCACCTCAGAGGAATTGAGCGCCGAGAATTCCAAGGGAAGTTTTAGTCAGGTACATTGGAACCTTAATTTCTTACTGTGGCATTTGTTACACAAGCCATTAGTATTTTCTTATATTTTTGTTAAATGTTAGCTTCAAAATATACAATTGCTCTCAGCTGTTATTCATGGCTATTTAGACCTGAAATGCTGTCTCCCTGTCAATTAGTCATGTAGCCTGAGTTTAATGCTCATAGAGGATATCCTAGAATGTGTTTTGATATTGTGCAATGATGGCTGCTTGTAGAGGGAGGCCTATATTTTGTTATCCATTGTTAAGATAGATGTGTCTGAAGGGTGGGCCTAAAATATTAACTTTTTGTAGGAAAATTTTGATATTTTAAAATTAGAAACCAAACCAGTGTTTGCAGGGGTGAGACCGTCACTGGTAAACACATTTCAGTTAATCTATTTATAGGATGGACTATTGCAAACCGCTAAACAGATTTCAAAAATTCACCTCTCATTTTTAGATATTCAATTTGGAGCGCCTTCGAAAATCAGTAATATGCCCATTTTCTTACGCAGTGTTCATGTTTTCTGCAAGTAGTTCCACTAGTATGTTTCTAGGGCCCCCTGCTAATTGCTTGTGGTAGCTGGTTTTGTTGCTACCATGGATATATCAGGAGAAAACCTGTTTACTGTGTTCATATGCTGTTGTGAGGATAACATGGTCCTTACCCCCATGTCTTTCCAACCCAACATTTGCCACATTTTCATATCGCTTTTCCTTTGCCTAAAATCACAGACACCGGGTGAGTTGGCCTTGTGATTAGGGTCGTATAGCTGTGAGCTTGCATCTGGGAGATAGTGGGTTCGAACCCTACTGTTGGCAGCTCTGAAGATGGTTTTGCATGGTTTTGCATTTTTTCACCAGGCAAATGCTGGGGCTTTACCTTAATTAAGGCCACGGCCACTCCCCCCCCACTCCTAGGCCTTTCCTATCTCATCGTTGCCATAAGACCTATCTGTGTCGGTGCGACGTCAAGCAAATAGCAAAAATCACAGAGCAAAATTTCTGCTGCTTTCTAAACTTTATTTACCAAGCCATTTGATAGTATTTTAAAGCTACAATACCTGAACAGAGTCTTTTAGGACTTGATTATAAATGTTGTGAATTTCATAATTCAATATTCGTCAAGCTTTCAGAGTCCATAGATTCAAAGTACAGTTGAGTGGCTGACCATTTGCGGGCTGAAATTAGATATGGTAAGATGAGGAGAGCTTCATTGGGATGAGAACTGGTGTATCAGAATCCTCTTTGGGATCTCGAGTGATGGAAAGAACAAACATGTGACTGGTCAAGTCATCAATTATATAAAGATAGAACACATAAACACAATGACAGGAAAGTGTAAGAAAAGAGATGAACACAAAGAGAAATTATAGTTTTATTCTTGTTCTTTCAAGTTCCTCTTTCTTCTGGTGCTCTCATATCATTATGTTTGTCCAATTATGCGCTCTTTTTCTTGTTCCCATCTCTCTATATATTTAGATTTGGACACCAGTTTGTTCTGTTTCATTCTTATATTTTTACACGTTGGAAGGTGGTGATATTTCCATTGTGGGATTATAAAATTTACTTTAACATCTGTTTCTTGTTTATTTATATCGTTTATTCTTGTTACCTCCTTAATTTCATTATTTATAGCCTGTTGCAGATGTTAAGGATGAAATAAACATAGAAGAACAGACAGTTGCCCAACTGGTCCCATGTTTAAAAGAAGAAAGCAAGTAAGTAGCCCTAATCCTACAGAATATCGAATGTGATCACTAGCATCAGCAACTGGTTCCCGAGATCACCTCTTCAGGTGCAGCTGCGACTTTTATAGGGTGGAATAACACTTCATGCTGTACTCAGCAGTAGACGTAGAACAGAGCTTAAATAGGCCTAAAGTAACGGAACAGGCAGCCTGCACACTGCCAGGCTCAGGATGATTGTTTGATCTCTGCAATACAAGGTCACATCAAGTGAAATGTTCAGAAACTTCAGAAAAGCTCAATTCCCTTTTCGGGTACAATTGTATTAGAGAGCTCTGTGGAAATATGTTCCAAAGTTAGTTTGTTTATGATATTTGTATGCAACAGTAAAAATGTTTGAATTTAGAATATATTGAAAATGAATCTCTATATAACTTATATGGAATATTTTGAAAATTGTATAAATATTTCAAACTATCTTAACTAAGCACATAAATCAATAAAACATAGCCTTGCTGATCAATACAGGAAGTTTCACTGCATTGTGATGTCATTAACAGGAAGCATAAGCCGTGATTTGAACCAGTGTTCTAAAACATCCATTCACGTACATCGTAATGCATATCTTTTTAGGGTACTTGTTAAAATGAAGTACATTAGAGTCCTGGTAATCCAAACAACACAAATCCAACTGAACTGTCTCTGTGATGAAGAGAAAACAGTATTGAAATTACTCTTGTAATATAGAGGAAGTATTTTATCAGAGCACTGTACTTAAAATGATTCACTTTATGTAATTGTAGTTTTATAATGCACTTTAAAGAAAATCCTCTTAATTATGAAACGTTCCCCTATATATTAAGAAAGGAACTTTCACTTAACTTGAAAAATTTTACTTGGCATAAGGAATTAAGGCCATTAGATGCTGTTATATTACATTAACATTGTGTAATTATCAAGTCAGTCAGCAGATAGCAGAGTGTTGTTCTACATTTGCAACATCTGAATGTGACATGATATCTTTTAACTTCATTGTTGCCATCAGGTTGATCCTGGACTACGGAGACAATATCCTTGTCGCTGAGGTTTTCATAACCTGTTCTTAACTGGTATCTAATCTTGACAGCAATTTTTATTTGTATCTACAAATCCTGGGATTTCTTGTACAGGATATCATCATTGTTAATGTTTGAATAGATTGAGTTTCTTCAAACACAGGACTTCCTCACAGTTTCTCCCATTACTTTTTTAGTAATCATATATTACAATTCTCCCAGCTCTCAGCTAAGCAGTGACAACATTGTTTATGGTTGTCTTTTAATTTTTTGTAAGATTGAACCGAGTAGCCCAAATTCAAAACTAATCAGCTAACAGTTTACTAATTTTACAAGAGAGTTGGAAAACTGTTCGAGGGTGTACTATTCACATCTGCCCACTTGTGGCCTCACCACTTCTCACTTGTGTCCCCATGATAAGTGTTGAATCCGTATATCAACCTCTTAGTGCTACAACATAGCAGATGTCCACTTTTGAAAGGAAACTTCAGTAATGTAAATGATTAGAGTTTTGGAAGCACGTGAACAGTTCTGTAACCGTATGGATATTTTAGCACGCCACTAATGGTCTAAATGAAAAGTTATATATTTCCAATCCTCTTTTTTTTGCAGTAAAAGGAGATTCTACAGATAACTCATCACAAGAAGGTGCAGATTATCACTTCTGAGACTTTCCTCTCCTTCGACTAGAGTTTGTAGGAGCATTTGCCAGTAATTTCATTTTATGTTTTGTGACACAACTTGATAGAAATTTTGCCTGATTGAGGTCATATTTGGTGGCAGGAAGATTGTTTTCTCCTTTGCCTCCATTATGTAGATAGCGCTGAAGGATGAGATTGAGCATTGTCTGTTAGAATAAAAGCTCGAGGGGACATTCCATTTTCTGTATTGAACCTTTTCCATTGAGGGAACAAATTGTTCCTCAGACCAGAACTGCCCACTTGTATCCTCACCACTGCCCAGTTGTGTCCTCGCCTACTGCTCACTAGTGCCCACACCACTGCTCACGTATGTCCTCACTTGTTCAGTTATGTCCTCACTACTGCTCACTTGTGTCCTCACCACTACTCACTAGTGTCCTCACCACTGACCACTTAGTTGTCCTCACCACTTCTCACTTGTGTCCCCATTATCTCACTTGCTCAGTTGTGTCATGACTTGTGTTCTCACTTGCTCAGTTGTGTGCTCTCCACATTCTCACTTGTGTCCCCATTTTCTCACTTATGACCTTGCTTCCTCACTTGTGTCCTCTAGTGTGCTCCCTTGTGTCCTCACCACTGCTCCCTTGTGTCCTCACCACTGCTCCCTTGTGTCCTCACTTGCTCACATGTGTCCTCACCACTGCTCACTAGTGTCCTCACCACTGCTCACTAGTGTCCTCACCACTGCTCACTAGTGTCCTCACCACTGCTCACTAGTGTCCTCACCACTGCTCACTAGTATCCTCACCACTGCTCACTAGTGTCCTCACCACTGCTCACTAGTGTCCTCACCACTGCTCACTAGTGTCCTCACCACTGCTCACTAGTGTCCTCACCACTGCTCACTAGTGTCCTCACCACTACTCACTAGTGTCCTCACCACTGCTCACTAGTGTCCTCACCACTGCTCACTAGTGTCCTCACCACTGTTCACTAGTGTCCTCACCACTGCTCACTAGTGTCCTCACCACTGCTGACATGTGTCCTCACCACTGCTGACATGTGTCCTCACCACTGCTGACATGTGTCCTCACCACTGCTGACATGTGTCCTCACCACTACTCACTAGTGTCCTCACCACTACTCACTAGTGTCCTCACCACTACTCACTAGTGTCCCCACCACTGCTCACTAGTGTCCTCACCACTACTCACTAGTGTCCTCACCACTGCTGACATGTGTCCTCACCACTGCTGACATGTGTCCTCACCACTGCTGACATGTGTCCTCACCACTACTCACTAGTGTCCTCACCACTACTCACTAGTGTCCTCACCACTACTCACTAGTGTCCTCACCACTGCTCACTAGTGTCCTCACCACTGCTCACTAGTATCCTCACCACTGCTCACTTGTGTCCCCACCACTGCTCACTAGTGTCCTCACCACTACTCACTAGTGTCCTCACCACTGCTCACTAGTGTCCTCACCACTACTCACTAGTGTCCTCACCACTACTCACTAGTGTCCTCACCACTACTCACTAGTGTCCTCACCACTACTCACTAGTGTCCTCACCACTACTCACTAGTGTCCTCACCACTACTCACTAGTGTCCTCACCACTGCTCACTAGTGTCCTCACCACTACTCACTAGTGTCCTCACCACTACTCACTAGTGTCCTCACCACTACTCACTAGTGTCCTCACCACTACTCACTAGTGTCCTCACCACTACTCACTAGTGTCCTCACCACTACTCACTAGTGTCCTCACCACTGCTCACTAGTGTCCTCACCACTACTCACTAGTGTCCTCACCACTACTCACTAGTGTCCTCACCACTGCTCACTAGTGTCCTCACCACTGCTCACTAGTGTCCTCACCACTGCTCACTAGTGTCCTCACCACTACTCACTAGTGTCCTCACCACTACTCACTAGTGTCCTCACCACTACTCACTTGTGTCCTCACTTGCTCACTAGTGTCCTCACCACTACTCACTAGTATCCTCACCACTGCTCACTTGTGTCCTCACCACTGCTCACTAGTGTCCTCACCACTACTCACTAGTGTCCTCACCACTACTCACTAGTGTCCTCACCACTACTCACTAGTGTCCTCACCACTACTCACTAGTGTCCTCACCACTACTCACTAGTGTCCTCACCACTACTCACTAGTGTCCTCACCACTACTCACTAGTGTCCTCACCACTACTCACTAGTGTCCTCACCACTACTCACTAGTGTCCTCACCACTACTCACTAGTGTCCTCACCACTACTCACTAGTGTCCTCACCACTGCTCACTAGTGTCCTCACCACTACTCACTAGTGTCCTCACCACTACTCACTTGTGTCCTCACTTGCTCACTAGTGTCCTCACCACTACTCACTAGTATCCTCACCACTGCTCACTAGTGTCCTCACCACTGCTCACTTGTGTCCTCACCACTGCTCACTAGTGTCCTCACCACTACTCACTAGTGTCCTCACCACTGCTCACTAGTATCCTCACCACTGCTACTTGTGTCTTCTTCACTGCTACTAGTGTCCTCACTTGCTCACTTTTGTCTTCAGCTGCTCACTTGTGTCCCCACCGTGCATTGCCAACAATACTCCAGTTGCTCAATGTCCATATTGAATATGTTTCAAATCTTCAATATGTTCCTCCAGAAATTTGATCTTTGATTGCAGTAGGCCTGCCAACTTCTAAATAATATATGGTTTCACTTTATCAGTGGTGTCCAGTTATTTCAATCTGCTCTAGCTGCCTAGAACGGTGTGCTTTAAGTCAAAATTCAACCTTTGCAGGTATTAGGTATCAAAATGTCTAAGTTTGAATTTCAAAAAATGTTTAGTGTTTAAAAGATATGTTGGCACCCCTCAAAAATTCAACATGGTGACCTCGATATTTTCCCACCATTAATGCCATCTCTATTTACCCCTCCACACAGTCACTTTACCTGAAGTTTTGTTAGTGCGCTTCGATTGGTCTGGAGCTTAGCTCAGTCTTATTTTCACTACTAACGGCACTCTTATGATAGCTCTAAGAGTTCCGGACCATTCTGAGCTAAAATGACTGACACGGGGCAAGCAAGAACTCTAAGTATAAAATGAGAGTTACTCAAGCATGAGAAAAAGACTGATCAATATCCTTCCTCTCTGCTGTGTAATTTCTCAGCATTTTTCAACAACAGAAACATTCACACCCCTGGGCATGTGCGCTAATGTGATGTCATTTCCTTGTCATATTAGTGGATATGGGCACTTTGCAATGGTATTGAATCTCTTACACATAACCTTTCATGGCCGAACTAGACCTACATCGCGACGTTTCTGGAAGTTTGAGCTCACGTGATAATGAATGTGCACATTTCATATGTACGCTATTCGTTTTACGTCCTTGTTGCTAACAGATGCTCGGTGTCGGTATTTTGTCCTGGAGAAGTTCTTCGACTTGCTGGGCATCCAACAACATGGAACATGGAACTGTAAACCTTAAAATCCATCAACCCACAAACTTGGCTCAGAATGACGATTAACAAACTGAGCTACTCTGGCTGGCAGTCAGGTTGTTGGTTGAAGTTTTTGCTTTTCTAATTAAAAACCCAGAACCCCCTTTACAAGTTTCAGCTAGAATCCACTAAACCAGCAACCAGATTTAAACAACCCTGATCATTTCCGTAGTTACAGCAGCTGAAGGTTAAATGGCATTAATCAGTGAATGATAAGGTATTTTACACTTTTGGCATGATTATTAATAATTGATTTTACTGGAATTAAGTTGGCAGGGGAAACCAGAGATTCTAGAGAGAACTCTCTCCTGTCTCTGCTTTGTCCAGCACAAAGTTCACATTCACCAACCGAGATCTCAAATTGGGAGGCTGTCTTGGAAGGCCAATGTCTAACCATCTGATCAATCCATGAATACTCAGCTCAGTGAGGAGCTTTATTTTCTTTCATTTCATCCCATAACCCTTCGCACAATAGAGTGTGTCTTGTTCGTATTCACTCTCCATTGAACCCTGCATTCAAATAAGGGTAGGACCATGGGACATTTATGTTGGACAGTGAAACGTACCTCCACATTAGGGCTTGTTATCTAAATGATTTTGTCCAATCAATCAATCATTCATTGAAACAGTCAGTCAACTAATCAATCAATTTCTCAATGACTTCCACACTTATATTGTAGACTGTACAGTTCTACCAGTTCAAATATCCCAATTTATGTGAAGTTGCAACCACAACAATAGAAATTGCTATGCATTGACGTTTTCCAAGAACGAGCCATGCTATTCTCATACCAGCTGACTACCTCGTCTCCTCACCTCTGTCAATAGGAAATGTAGTGCTTGGATTACCCAGTAAATTCCACTCAATGAACTTCACTCACTTCAAGTCTCCTTAGCTACAGTAGATGTACTTTGGGATTGCTGCCTGGAGATTTACTGAAAACCCCACTGATGGTCCCTATAAGAACACTTGGATAGGGAACAGCACATGATGGATGGGGAGACCATTACATTGTCGTCCTGTTTTGTGAAAAATGCAGGAAGACTATCTTCTATTGTTCTGTACAGCCTTCCTTGTTGTAGTAGGTTTCAAAAGTAGTCTGCACGTTACAATAAAGGCTGTCCGGAACAATTGAGGAGAGATTTTTCTTGCATTTTTCATTTACCAGCAACACAATGTAAAGGTCTCCCAATTCCATCATATGCTGCTCCCTGTCAGTGTGTTCTTATATGGAGAATGAATGTGATCTCCCATTTAACCGCTTAAAAATCCCATCCTTTATGATAATGTGGTCACTATCCTGCGTAATGACAAGCTTTACCCCTTTCAAATTATGTAACATCAGTTTTCTGTTTACACTGCTTCACACTCTCTGCGTTGAGACTTCTGTAAATATATTATAATGATAACATTCAAGCTCTTAAGTCTTTAGGATTTTTCAATCATGAAATTACCAGCGCTTCACCCCACTGCAGTAGTGGTCTCATCAGTTGGAATGCTGCACCTTTCCAAGACGTTTGCACTAGTACTCTGTTGAGACACCACTGTAGGAAAATACAGTGATGGTGCACTAGGGGAAGCATGTGTCTCCACTTGAGAAACCACTGTAGTACAATGTACTAGGGGAAGCATGTGCCTCCACTTGAGACACCAGTGTAGTACAATACAGTGATGGTGCACTAGGGGAAGCATGTGCCTCCACTTGAGACACCACTGTAGTACAATGCACTAGGGGAAGCATGTGCCTCCACTTGAGACACCACTGTAGTACAATACAGTAAAGGTGCACTAGGGGAAGCATGTGGCTCCACTTGAGACACCACTGTAGTACAATACAGTGACGGTGCACTAGGGGAAGCATATTTCTCCAATTGAGACACCACTGAAGTACAGTGCACTAGGGGAAGAATGTGCCTCCACTTGAGACACCACTGTAATAAAATACAGTGATGGTGCACTAGGGGAAGCATGTGCCTCCACTTGAGACACCACTGTAGTACAATGCACTAGGGGAAGCATGTGCCTCCACTTGAGACACCAGTGTAGTACAATACAGTGATGGTGCACTAGGGGAAGCATGTGCCTCCACTTGAGACACCACTGTAGTACAATGCACTAGGGGAAGCATGTGCCTCCACTTGAGACACCACTGTAGTACAATGCACTAGGGGAAGCATGTGCCTCCACTTGAGACTCCACTGTAGTACATTGCACTAGGGGAAGCATGTGTCTCCACTTGAGACTCCACAGTAGTACAATAGAGTGATGGTGCATTAGGGGAAGCATGTGTCTACACTTGAGACACCACTGTAGTACGGTGCACCAGGGGAAGCACGTGTCTCCACTTGAGACACCACTGTAGTACGGTGCACTAGGGGAAGCATGTGCCTCCACTTGAGACACCACTGTAGTACAATGCACTAGGGGAAGCATGTGTCTCCACTTCAGACACCACTGTAGTACAATGCACTAGGGGAAGCATGTGCCTCCACTTGAGACACCACTGTAGTACAATACAGTGACGGTGCACTAGGGGAAGCATGTGCCTCCACTTGAGACACCGCTGTAGTACAATACAGTGATGGTGCACTAGGGGAAGATTGTGCCTCCACTTGAGACACCACTGTAGTATGGTGCACTAGGGGAAGCATGTGGCTCCACTTGAGACACCACTGTAGTACAATACAGTGATGGTGCTCTAGGGGAAGGACGTGCCTCCACTTGAGACACCACTGTAGTACAATGCACTAGGGAAAGCATGTGCCTCCACTTGAGACACCACTGTAGTACAATGCACAAGGGGAAGCATGTGCCTCCACTTGAGACACCACTGTAGTACAATACAGTGACGGTGCACTAGGGGAAGCATGTGCCTCCACTTGAGACACCACTGTAGTACAATACAGTGACGGTGCACTAGGGGAAGCATGTGCCTCCACTTCAGAGACCACAGTAGTACAGTGCACTAGGGGAAGCATGTGCCTCCACCTGAGACACCACTGTAGTACGGTGCACTAGGGGAAGCATGTGGCTCCACATGAGACACCACTGTAGTACAATGCACTAGGGGAAGCATGTGCCTCCACTTGAGACACCACTGTAGTACAATACAGTGATGGTGCACTAGGGGAAGGACGTGCCTCCACTTGAGACACCACTGTAGTACAATGCACTAGGGGAAGCATGTGCCTCCACTTGAGACACCACTGTAGTACAATACAGTGATGGTGCACTAGGGGAAGCATGTGTCTCCACTTGAGACACCACTGTAGGACTATGCACTAGGGGAAGCATGTGCCTCCACTTGAGACACCACCGTAGTACAATACAGTGATGGTGCATTAGGGGAAGCATGTGTCTCCACTTGAGACACCACTGTAGTACAATGCAGTGATGGTGCACTAGGGGAAGCATGTGTCTCCACTTGAGACACCACTGTAGTACAATACAGTGATGGTGCACTAGGGGATGCATGTGTCTCCACTTGAGACACCACTGTAGTACAATGCACTAGGGGAAGCATGTGCCTCCACTTGAGACACCACTGTAGTACAATACAGTGATGGTGCACTAGGGGAAGCATGTGTCTCCACTTGAGACACCACTGTAGTACAGTGCACCAGGGGAAGCATGTGTCTCCACTTGAGACACCACTGTAGTACAATGCACTAGGGGGTACATGTATCTCCACTTGAGACACCACTGTAGTACAATGCACTAGGGGAAGCATGTGCCTCCACTTGACACACCACTGTAGCACAATACAGTGATGGTGCACTAGGGGAAGCATGTGTCTCCACTTGAGACACCACTGTAGGACTATGCACTAGGGGAAGCATGTGCCTCCACTTGAGACACCACTGTAGTACAATACAGTGATAGTGCATTAGAGGAAGCATGTGTCTCCACTTGAGACACCACTGTAGTACAATGCACTAGGGGAAGCATGTGTCTCCAATCGAGACACCACTGTAGTACAATGCAGTGACGGTGCACTAGGGGAAGCATGTGCCTCCACTTGAGACACCACTGTAGTACAGTGCACTAGGGGAAGCATGTGGCTCCACTTGAGACACCACTGTAGTACAATACAGTGATGGTGCACTAGGGGAAGCGTGTGCCTCCACTTGAGACACCACTGTAGTACAGTGCACTAGGGGAAGCATGTGCCTCCACTTGAGACACCACTGTAGTACAATGCACTAGGGGAAGCATGTGGCTCCTCTTGAGACACCACTGTAGTACAATACAGTGATGGTGCATTAGGGGAAGCATGTGTCTCCACTTGAGACACCACTGTAGTACAATGCACTAGGGGAAGCATGTGGCTCCACTTGAGACACCACTGTAGTACAATACAGTGATGGTGCATTGGGGGAAGCATGTGTCTCCACTTGAGACAGCACTGTAGTACGCTGCACTAGGGGAAGCATGTGCCTCCACTTGAGACAACACTGTGGTACAATGCACTAGGGGAAGCATGTGCCTCCACTTGAGACACCAGTGTAGTACAATACAGTGATGGTGCACTAGGGGAAGCATGTGCCTCCACTTGAGACACCACTGTAGTACAATGCACTAGGGGAAGCATGTGCCTCCACTTGAGACACCACTGTAGTACAATACAGTGACGGTGCACTAGGGGAAGCATGTGTCTCCACTTGAGACACCACTGTAGTACAGTGCACTAGGGGAAGAATGTGCCTCCACTTGAGACACCACTGTAATACAATACAGTGATGGTGCACTAGGGGAAGCATGTGCCTCCACTTGAGACACCACTGTAGTACAATACAGTGACGGTGCACTAGGGGAAGCATGTGGCTCCACTTGAGACACCACTGTAGTACGGTGCACTAGGGGAAGCATGTGCCTCCACTTGAGACACCAGTGTAGTACAATACAGTGATGGTGCACTAGGGGAAGCATGTGGCTCCACTTGAGACACCACTGTAGTACAATGCACTAGGGGAAGCATGTGCCTCCACTTGAGACACCAGTGTAGTACAATACAGTGATGGTGCACTAGGGGAAGCATGTATCTTCACTTGAGACACCACTGTAGTACAATGCACTAGGGGAAGCATGTGCCTCCACTTGAGACACCACTGTAGTACAATACAGTGACGGTGCACCAGGGGAAGCACGTGTCTCCACTTGAGACACCACTGTAGTACGGTGCACTAGGGGAAGCATGTGCCTCCACTTGAGACACCACTGTAGTACAATGCACTAGGGGAAGCATGTGCCGCCACTTGAGACACCACTGTAGTACAATACAGTGACGGTGCACTAGGGGAAGCATGTGCCTCCACTTCAGACACCACTGTAGTACAATACAGTGATGGTGCATTAGGGGAAGCATGTGTCTCCATTTGAGACACCACTGTAGTACAATACACTAGGGGAAGCATGTGCCTCCACTTGAGACACCACTGTAGTACAATACACTAGGGGAAGCATGTGCCCCCACTTGAGACACCACTGTAGTACGGTGCACTAGGGGAAGCATGTGGTTCCACTTGAGACATCACTGTAGTACAATGCACTAGGGGAAGCATGTGCCTCCACTTGAGACACAACTGTAGTACAATACAGTGACGGTGCACTAGGGGACGCATGTGCCTCCACTTGAGACACCACTGTAGTACAATGCACTAGGGGAAGCATGTGTCTCCACTTGAGACACCACTGTAGTACAATGCACTAGAGGAAGCATGTGTCTCCACTTGAGACACCAGTGTAGTACGGTGCACTTGGGGAAGCATGTGCCTCCACTTGAGACACCACTGTAGTACGGTGCACTAGGGGAAGCATGTGTCTCCACCTGAGACACCACTGTAGTACGGTGCACTAGGGGAATCATGTGCCTCCACTTGAGACACCACTGTAGTACAATGCACTAGGGGAAGCATGTGCCTCCACTTGAGACACCACTGTAGTACAGTGCACTAGTGGAAGCATGTGCCTCCACTTGAGACACCACTGTAGTACTATGCACTAGGGGAAGCATGTGCCTCCACTTCAGACACCACTGTAGTACTATGCACTAGGGGAAGCATGTGGCTCCACTTGAGACACCACTGTAGTACAATGCACTAGGGGAAGCATGTGCCTCCACTTGAGACACCACTGTAGTACAGTGCACTAGGGGAAGCATGTGTCTCCACTTGATACACCACTGTAGTACAATGCACTAGGGGAAGCATGTGTCTCCACTTGAGACACCGCTGTAGTACAATGCACTAGGGGAAGCATGTGTCTCCACTTGAGACACCGCTTTAGTACAATGCACTAGGGGAAGCACGTGTCTCCACTTGAGACACCACTGTAGTACGGTGCAATAGGGGAAGCATGTGTCTCCACTTGAGACACCACTGTAGTACAATACAGTGACAGTTCACTAGGGGAAGTATGTGCCTCCACCTGAGACACCACTGCAGGACAGTGCATTAGGGGAAGCATGTGTCTCCACTTGAGACACCACTGTAGTACAATGCAGTGACGGTGCACTAGGGGAAGCGTGTGTCTCCACTTGAGACACCACTGTAGTACAATACATTGACGGTGCACTAGGGGAAGCATGTGGCTCCACTTGAGACACCACTGTAGTACAATACAGTGACGGTGCACTAGGGGAAGCATGTGTCTCCACTTGAGACACCACTGTAGTACAATGCACTAGGGGAAGCATGTGGTTCCACTTGAGACACCACTGTAGTACAGTGCACTAGGGGAAGCATGTGTCTCCACTTGAGACACCACTGTAGTACAATACAGTGACGGTGCACTAGGGGAAGCATGTGGCTCCACTTGAGACACCACTGTAGTACGGTGCACTAGGGGAAGCATGTGGCTCCACTTGAGACACCACTGTAGTACAATGCACTAGGGGAAGCATGTGTCTCCATTTGAGACACCACTGTAGTACAATGCAGTGACGGTGCACTAGGGGAAGCATGTGTCTCCACTTGAGACACCACTGTAGTACAATGCACTAGGGGAAGCATGTGTCTCCATTTGAGACACCACTGTAGTACAATGCAGTGACGGTGCACTAGGGGAAGCATGTGGCTCCACTTGAGACACCACTGTAGTACAATACAGTGACGGTGCACTAGGGGAAGCATGTGTCTCCACTTGAGACATCACTGTAGTACAATGCACTAGGGGAACCATGTGTCTCCACTTGAGACACCACTGTAGTACAATACAGTGACGGTGCACTAGGGGAAGCATGTGTCTCCACTTGAGACATCACTGTAGTACAATGCACTAGGGGAAGCATGTGTCTCCACTTGGGACACCACTGTAGTACAATGCACTAGGGGAAGCATGTGTCTCCACTTGAGACACCACTGTAGTACAATGCACTAGGGGAAGCATTTGCCTCCACTCGAGACACCACTGTAGTACAGTGCATTAGGGAAAGTATGTGCCTCCACTTGAGACACCACTGTAGTACAATGCACTAGGGGAAACATGTGCCTCCACTTGAGACACCACTGTAGTACAGTGCACTATGGGAAGCATGTGTCTCCACTTGAGACACTACTGTAGTACAGTGCCCTAGGGGAAGCATGTGTCTCCCCTTGAGACACTACTGTAGTACAATGCACTAGGGGAAGCAGGTGTCTCCACTTGAGACACCACTGTAGTACAGTGCAGTAGGGGAAGCATGTGTCTCCACTTGAGACACCACTGTAGTACAATGCACTAGTGGAAGCATGTGTCTCCACTTGAGACACCACTGTAGTACAATGCACTAGGGGAAGCATGTGTCTCCACTTGAGACACCACTGTAGTACAGTGCACTAGGGGAAGCATGTGTCTCCACTTGAGACACCACTGTAGTACAATGCACTAGGGGAAGCATGTGCCTCCACTTGAGACACCACTGTAGTTCAATGCTCTAGGAGAAGCATGTACCTCCACTTGAGACACCCTTAGTACAATGCACTAGGGGAAGCATGTGTCTCCACTTGAGACACCACTGTAGTACAATGCAGTGACGGTGCACTAGGGGAAGCATGTGGCTCCACTTGAGACACCACTGTAGTACAATGCACTAGGGGAAGCATGTGCCTCCACTTGAGACACCACTGTAGTGCAGTGCACTAGGGGAAGCATGTGGCTCCACTTGAGAGACCACTGTAGTACTATGCACTAGGGGAAGCATGTGGCTCCACTTGAGACACCACTGTAGTACAATGCACTAGGGGAAACATGTGTCTCCACTTCAGACACCAGTGTAGAACAATACAGTGATGGTGCATTAGGGGAAGCATGTGTCTCCACTTGAGACACCACTGTAGTACGGTGCACCAGGGGAAGCACGTGTCTCCATTTGACACACCACTGTAGTACGGTGCACTAGGGGAAGCATGTGCCTCCACTTGAGACACCACTGTAGTACAATGCACTACGGGAAGCATGTGCCTCCACTTGAGACACCACTGTAGTACGGTGCACTAGGGGAAGCATGTGGCTCCACTTGAGACACCACTGTAGTACAATGCTTGAGGGGAAGCATGTATCTCCACTTCAGACACCACTGTATTACAATGCACTAGGGGAAGCATGTGGCTCCACTTGAGACACCACTGTAGTACAATGCACTAGGGGAAACATGTGTCTCCACTTCAGACACCAGCGTAGAACAATACAGTGATAGGGCATTAGGGGAAGCATGTGTCTCCACTTGAGACACCACTGTAGTACGGTGCACCAGGGGAAGCACGTGTCCCCACTTGAGATACCACTGTAGTACGGTGCACTAGGGGAAGCATGTGCCTCCACTTGAGACACCACTGTAGTACAATGCACTAGGGGAAGCATGTGCCGCCACTTGAGACACCACTGTAGTACAATACAGTGACGGTGCACTAGGGGAAGCATGTGCCTCCACTTCAGACACCACTGTAGTACAATACAGTGACGGTGCACTAGGGGAAGCATGTGCCTCCACTTCAGCCACCACTATAGTACAATACAGTGATGGTGCACTAGGGGGAGCATGTGTCTCCACTTGAGACACCACTGTAGTACGGTGCACCAGGGGAAGCACGTGTCCCCACTTGAGACACCACTGTAGTACGGTGCACCAGGGGAAGCACGTGTCCCCACTTGAGACACCACTGTAGTACGGTGCACTAGGGGAAGCATGTGCCTCCACTTGAGACACCAGTGTAGTACAATGCACTAGGGGAAGCATGTGCCTCCACTTGAGACACCACTGTAGTACAATGCACTAGGGGAAGCATGTGCCTCCACTTGAGACACCACTGTAGTACGGTGCACTAGGGGAAGCATGTGGCTCCACTTGAGACACCACTGTAGTACAATGCACTAGGGGAAGCATGTGCCTCCACTTGAGACACAACTGTAGTACAATACAGTGACGGTGCACATGGGGAAGCATGTGCCTCCACTTGAGACACCACTGTAGTACGGTGCACTAGGGGAAGCATGTGTCTCCACTTGAGACACTACTGTAGTACGGTGCACTAGGGGAAGCATGTGCCTCCACTTGAGACACCACTGTAGTACAATGCACTAGGGGAAGCATGTGTCTCCACTTGAGACACCACTGTAGTACAATGCAGTGATGGTGCACTAGGGGAAGCATGTGGCTCCACTTGAGACACCACTGTTGTACAATGCACTAGGGGAAGCATGTGTCTCCACTTGAGACACCACTGTAGTACAATGCAGTGGCGGTGCACTAGGGGAAGCATGTGGCTCCACTTGAGACACCACTGTAGTACAAAGCACTAGGGGAAGCATGTGCCTCCTCTTGAGACACCACTGTAGTACAATGTTCTAGGGGAAGCATGTGTCTCCACTTGAGACACCACTGTAGTACAATACAGTGGTGGTGCACTAGGGGAAGCGTATGTCTCCACTTCAGACACCGCTGTAGTACAATGCACTAGGGGAAGCATGTGGCTCCACTTGAGACACCACTGTAGTACAATGCATTAGGGGAAGCATGTGCCTCCACTTGAGACACCTCTGTAGTACAGTGCACTAGGGGAAGCATGTGTCTCCACTTGATACACCACTGTAGTACAATGCACTAGGGGAAGCATGTGTCTCCACTTGATACACCACTGTAGTACAATGCACTAGGGGAAGCACGTGTCTCCACTTGAGACACCGCTGTAGTACAATGCACTAGGGGAAGCATGTGTCTCCACTTGAGACACCACTGTAGTACAATGCACTAGGGGAAGCACGTGTCTCCACTTGAGACACCACTGTAGTACGGTGCAATAGGGGAAGCATGTGTCTCCACTTGAGACACCACTGTAGTACAATGCACTAGGGGAAGCATGTGTCTCCACTTGAGACACCACTGTAGTAGAATGCGGTGACGGTGCACTAGGGGAAGCGTGTGTCTCCACTTGAGACACCACTGTAGTACAATGCACTAGGGGAAGCATGTGGTTCCACTTGAGACACCACTGTAGTACAATACAGTGACGGTGCACTAGGGGAAGCATGTGTCTCCACTTGAGACACCACTGTAGTACAATGCACTAGGGGAAGCATGTGGTTCCACTTGAGACACCACTGTAGTACAATGCACTAGGGGAAGCATGTGTCTCCACTTGATACACCACTGTAGTACAATGCACTAGGGGAAGCATGTGTCTCCACTTGAGACACCGCTGTAGTACAATGCACTAGGGGAAGCATGTGTCTCCACTTGAGACACCACTGTAGTACAATGCACTAGGGGAAGCACGTGTCTCCACTTGAGACACCACTGTAGTACGGTGCAATAGGGGAAGCATGTGTCTCCACTTGAGACACCACTGTAGTACAATGCACTAGGGGAAGCATGTGTCTCCACTTGAGACACCACTGTAGTAGAATGCGGTGACGGTGCACTAGGGGAAGCGTGTGTCTCCACTTGAGACACCACTGTAGTACAATGCACTAGGGGAAGCATGTGGTTCCACTTGAGACACCACTGTAGTACAATACAGTGACGGTGCACTAGGGGAAGCATGTGTCTCCACTTGAGACACCACTGTAGTACAATGCACTAGGGGAAGCATGTGGTTCCACTTGAGACACCACTGTAGTACAGTGGACTAGGGGAAGCATGTGTCTCCACTTGAGACACCACTGTAGTACGGTGCACTAGGGGAAGCATGTGGCTCCACTTGAGACACCACTGTAGTACAATGCACTAGGGGAAGCATGTGGCTCCACTTGAGACACCACTGTAGTACAATGCACTAGGGGAAGCATATGTCTCCACTTGAGACACCACTGTAGCACAATACAGTGACGGGGTGCACTAGGGTAAGCATGTGGCTCCACTTGAGACACCACTGTAGTACAATACAGTGACGGTGCACTAGGGGAAGCATGTGGCTCCACTTGAGACACCACTGTAGTACAATACAGTGACGGTGCGCTGGGGGAAGCATTTGCCTCCACTTGAGACACCACTGTAGTACAGTGCACTAGGGGAAGTATGTGTCTCCACTTGAGACACCACTGTAGTACAATGCACTAGGGGAAGCATGTGTCTCCACTTGAGACACCACTGTAGTACAGTGCATTAGGGAAAGTATGTGCCTCCACTTGAGACACCACTGTGGTACAATGCGCTAGGGGAAGTATGTGCCTCCATTTGAGACACCACTGTAGTACAATGCACTAGGGGAAACATGTGCCTCCACTTGAGACACCACTGTAGTACAGTGCACTAGGGGAAGCATGTGTCTCCACTTGAGACACTACTGTAGTACAGTGCCCTAGGGGAAGCATGTGTCTCCCCTTGAGACACTACTGTAGTACAATGCACTAGGGGAAGCAGGTGTCTCCACTTGAGACACCACTGTAGTACAGTGCAGTAGGGGAAGCATGTGTCTCCACTTGAGACACCACTGTAGTACAATGCACTAGGGGAAGCATGTGTCTCCCCTTGAGACACTACTGTAGTACAATGCACTAGGGGAAGCAGGTGTCTCCACTTGAGACACCACTGTAGTACAGTGCAGTAGGGGAAGCATGTGTCTCCACTTGAGACACTACTGTAGTACAATGCACTAGGGGAAGCAGGTGTCTCCACTTGAGACACCACTGTAGTACAATGCACTAGGGGAAGCATGTGGCTCCACTTGAGACACCACTGTAGTACAATACAGTGATGGTGCATTGGGGGAAGCATGTGTCTCCACTTGAGACACCACTGTAGTACGCTGCACTAGGGAAGCATGTGCCTCCACTTGAGACAACACTGTGGTACAATGCACTAGGGGAAGCATGTGCCTCCACTTGAGACACCAGTGTAGTACAATACAGTGATGGTGCACTAGGGGAAGCATGTGCCTCCACTTGAGACACCACTGTAGTACAATACAGTGACGGTGCACTAGGGGAAGCATGTGTCTCCACTTGAGACACCACTGTAATACAATACAGTGATGGTGCACTAGGGGAAGCATGTGCCTCCACTTGAGACACCACTGTAGTACAATACAGTGACGGTGCACTAGGGGAAGCATGTGGCTCCACTTGAGACACCACTGTAGTACGGTGCACTAGGGGAAGCATGTGCCTCCACTTGAAACGCCAGTGTAGTACAATACAGTGATGGTGCACTAGGGGAAGCATGTGGCTCCACTTGAGACACCACTGTAGTACAATGCACTAGGGGAAGCATGTGCCTCCACTTGAGACACCAGTGTAGTACAATACAGTGATGGTGCACTAGGGGAAGCATGTATCTCCACTTGAGACACCACTGTAGTAGAATGCACTAGGGGAAGCATGTGCCTCCACTTGAGACACCACTGTAGTACAATACAGTGACGGTGCACTTGGGGAAGCATGTGTCTCCACTTGAGACATCACTGTAGTACAATGCACTAGGGGAAGCATGTGTCTCCACTTGGGACACCACTGTAGTACAATGCACTAGAGGAAGCATGTGTCTCCACTTGAGACACCACTGTAGTACAATGCACTAGGGGAAGCATTTGCCTCCACTCGAGACACCACTGTAGTACAGTGCATTAGGGAAAGTATGTGCCTCCACTTGAGACACCACTGTAGTACAATGCACTAGGGGAAACATGTGCCTCCACTTGAGACACCACTGTAGTACAGTGCACTAGGGGAAGCATGTGTCTCCACTTAGGACACTACTGTAGTACAGTGCCCTAGGGGAAGCATGTGTCTCCCCTTGAGACACTACTGTAGTACAATGCACTAGGGGAAGCAGGTGTCTCCACTTGAGACACCACTGTAGTACAGTGCAGTAGGGGAAGCATGTGTCTCCACTTGAGACACCACTGTAGTACAATGCACTAGTGGAAGCGTGTGTCTCCACTTGAGACACCACTGTAGTACAATGCACTAGGGGAAGCATGTGTCTCCACTTGAGACACCACTGTAGTACAGTGCACTAGGGGAAGCATGTGTCTCCACTTGAGACACCACTGTAGTACAATGCACTAGGGGAAGCATGTGCCTCCACTTGAGACACCACTGTAGTTCAATGCTCTAGGAGAAGCATGTACCTCCACTTGAGACACCACTGTAGTACAATGCACTAGGGGAAGCATGTGTCTCCACTTGAGACACCACTGTAGTACAATGCAGTGACGGTGCACTAGGGGAAGCATGTGGCTCCACTTGAGACACCACTGTAGTACAATGCACTAGGGGAAGCATGTGCCTCCACTTGAGACACCACTGTAGTGCAGTGCACTAGGGGAAGCATGTGGCTCCACTTGAGAGACCACTGTAGTACTATGCACTAGGGGAAGCATGTGGCTCCACTTGAGACACCACTGTAGTACAATGCACTAGGGGAAACATGTGTCTCCACTTCAGACACCAGTGTAGAACAATACAGTGATGGTGCATTAGGGGAAGCATGTGTCTCCACTTGAGACACCACTGTAGTACGGTGCACCAGGGGAAGCACGTGTCTCCATTTGACACACCACTGTAGTACGGTGCACTAGGGGAAGCATGTGCCTCCACTTGAGACACCACTGTAGTACAATGCACTACGGGAAGCATGTGCCTCCACTTGAGACACCACTGTAGTACGGTGCACTAGGGGAAGCATGTGGCTCCACTTGAGACACCACTGTAGTACAATGCTTGAGGGGAAGCATGTATCTCCACTTCAGACACCACTGTATTACAATGCACTAGGGGAAGCATGTGGCTCCACTTGAGACACCACTGTAGTACAATGCACTAGGGGAAACATGTGTCTCCACTTCAGACACCAGCGTAGAACAATACAGTGATAGGGCATTAGGGGAAGCATGTGTCTCCACTTGAGACACCACTGTAGTACGGTGCACCAGGGGAAGCACGTGTCCCCACTTGAGACACCACTGTAGTACGGTGCACTAGGGGAAGCATGTGCCTCCACTTGAGACACCACTGTAGTACAATGCACTGGGGGAAGCATGTGCCGCCACTTGAGACACCACTGTAGTACAATACAGTGACGGTGCACTAGGGGAAGCATGTGCCTCCACTTCAGACACCAGTGTAGTACAATACAGTGATGGTGCATTAGGGGAAGCATGTGTCTCCACTTGAGACACCACTGTAGTACAGTGCACTAGGGGAAGCATGTGCCTCCACTTCAGCCACCACTATAGTACAATACAGTGATGGTGCACTAGGGGGAGCATGTGTCTCCACTTGAGACACCACTGTAGTACGGTGCACCAGGGGAAGCACGTGTCCCCACTTGAGACACCACTGTAGTACGGTGCACTAGGGGAAGCATGTGCCTCCACTTGAGACACCAGTGTAGTACAATGCACTAGGGGAAGCATGTGCCTCCTCTTGAGACACCACTGTAGTACAATGTTCTAGGGGAAGCATGTGTCTCCACTTGAGACACCACTGTAGTACAATACAGTGGTGGTGCACTAGGGGAAGCGTATGTCTCCACTTCAGACACCACTGTAGTACAATGCACTAGGGGAAGCATGTGTCTCCACTTGAGACACCACTGTAGTAGAATGCGGTGACGGTGCACTAGGGGAAGCGTGTGTCTCCACTTGAGACACCACTGTAGTACAATGCACTAGGGGAAGCATGTGGTTCCACTTGAGACACCACTGTAGTACAATACAGTGACGGTGCACTAGGGGAAGCATGTGTCTCCACTTGAGACACCACTGTAGTACAATGCACTAGGGGAAGCATGTGGTTCCACTTGAGACACCACTGTAGTACAATGCACTAGGGGAAGCATGTGTCTCCACTTGATACACCACTGTAGTACAATGCACTAGGGGAAGCATGTGTCTCCACTTGAGACACCGCTGTAGTACAATGCACTAGGGGAAGCATGTGTCTCCACTTGAGACACCGCTGTAGTACAATGCACTAGGGGAAGCACGTGTCTCCACTTGAGACACCACTGTAGTACGGTGCAATAGGGGAAGCATGTGTCTCCACTTGAGACACCACTGTAGTAGAATGCACTAGGGGAAGCATGTGTCTCCACTTGAGACACCACTGTAGTAGAATGCGGTGACGGTGCACTAGGGGAAGCGTGTGTCTCCACTTGAGACACCACTGTAGTACAATGCACTAGGGGAAGCATGTGGTTCCACTTGAGACACCACTGTAGTACAATACAGTGACGGTGCACTAGGGGAAGCATGTGTCTCCACTTGAGACACCACTGTAGTACAATGCACTAGGGGAAGCATGTGGTTCCACTTGAGACACCACTGTAGTACAGTGCACTAGGGGAAGCATGTGTCTCCACTTGAGACACCACTGTAGTACGGTGCACTAGGGGAAGCATGTGGCTCCACTTGAGACACCACTGTAGTACAATGCACTAGGGGAAGCATGTGGCTCCACTTGAGACACCACTGTAGTACAATGCACTAGGGGAAGCATATGTCTCCACTTGAGACACCACTGTAGCACAATACAGTGACGGGGTGCACTAGGGTAAGCATGTGGCTCCACTTGAGACACCACTGTAGTACAATACAGTGACGGTGCACTAGGGGAAGCATGTGGCTCCACTTGAGACACCACTGTAGTACAATACAGTGACGGTGCGCTGGGGGAAGCATTTGCCTCCACTTGAGACACCACTGTAGTACAGTGCACTAGGGGAAGTATGTGTCTCCACTTGAGACACCACTGTAGTTCAATGCACTAGGGGAAGCATGTGTCTCCACTTGAGACACCACTGTAGTACAGTGCATTAGGGAAAGTATGTGCCTCCACTTGAGACACCACTGTTGTACAATGCGCTAGGGGAAGTATGTGCCTCCATTTGAGACACCACTGTAGTACAATGCACTAGGGGAAACATGTGCCTCCACTTGAGACACCACTGTAGTACAGTGCACTAGGGGAAGCATGTGTCTCCACCTGAGACACTACTGTAGTACAGTGCCCTAGGGGAAGCATGTGTCTCCCCTTGAGACACTACTGTAGTACAATGCACTAGGGGAAGCAGGTGTCTCCACTTGAGACACCACTGTAGTACAGTGCAGTAGGGGAAGCATGTGTCTCCACTTGAGACACCACTGTAGTACAATGCACTAGGGGAAGCATGTGTCTCCACTTGAGACACCACTGTAGTACAATGCACTAGGGGAAGCATGTGTCTCCACTTGAGACACCACTCTAGTACAGTGCACTAGGGGAAGCATGTGTCTCCACTTGAGACACCACTGTAGTACAATGCACTAGTGGAAGCGTGTGTCTCCACTTGAGACACCACTGTAGTACAATGCACTAGGGGAAGCATGTGTCTCCACTTGAGACACCACTGTAGTACAGTGCACTAGGGGAAGCATGTGTCTCCACTTGAGACACCACTGTAGTACAATGCACTAGGGAAAGCATGTGCCTCCACTTGAGACACCACTGTAGTTCAATGCTCTAGGAGAAGCATGTACCTCCACTTGAGACACCACTGTAGTACAATGCACTAGGGGAAGCATGTGTCTCCACTTGAGACACCACTGTAGTACAATGCTCTAGGAGAAGCATGTTCCTCCACTTGAGACACCACTGTAGTACAATGCACTAGGGGAAGCATGTGGCTCCACTTGAGACACCACTGTAGTACAATGCAGTGACGGTGCACTAGGGGAAGCATGTGGCTCCACTTGAGACACCACTGTAGTACAATGCACTAGGGGAAGCATGTGCCTCCACTTGAGACACCACTGTAGTGCAGTGCACTAGGGGAAGCATGTGGCTCCACTTGAGAGACCACTGTAGTACAATGCACTAGGGGAAGCATGTGGCTCCACTTGAGACACCACTGTAGTACAATGCACTAGGGGAAACATGTGTCTCCACTTCAGACACCAGTGTAGAACAATACAGTGATGGTGCATTAGGGGAAGCATGTGTCTCCACTTGAGACACCACTGTAGTACGGTGCACCAGGGGAAGCACGTGTCTCCATTTGAGACACCACTGTAGTACGGTGCACTAGGGGAAGCATGTGTCTCCACTTGAGACACCACTGTAGTACAATGCACTAGGGGAAGCATGTGGCTCCACTTGAGACACCACTGTAGTACGGTGCACTAGGGGAAGCATGTGCCTCCACTTGAGACACCACTGTAGTACAATGCACCACGGGAAGCATGTGCCTCCACTTGAGACACCACTGTAGTACGGTGCACTAGGGGAAGCATGTGGCTCCACTTGAGACACCACTGTAGTACAATGCACTAGGGGAAACATGTGTCTCCACTTCAGACACCAGCGTAGAACAATACAGTGATAGGGCATTAGGGGAAGCATGTGTCTCCACTTGAGACACCACTGTAGTACGGTGCACCAGGGGAAGCACGTGTCCCCACTTGAGACACCACTGTAGTACGGTGCACTAGGGGAAGCATGTGCCTCCACTTGAGACACCACTGTAGTACAATGCACTAGGGGAAGCATGTGCCGCCACTTGAGACACCACTGTAGTACAATACAGTGACGGTGCACTAGGGGAAGCATGTGCCTCCACTTCAGACACAACTGTAGTACAATACAGTGATGGTGCATTAGGGGAAGCATGTGTCTCCACTTGAGACACCACTGTAGTACAGTGCACTAGGGGAAGCATGTGCCTCCACTTCAGCCACCACTATAGTACAATACAGTGATGGTGCACTAGGGGGAGCATGTGTCTCCACTTGAGACACCACTGTAGTACGGTGCACCAGGGGAAGCACGTGTCCCCACTTGAGACACCACTGTAGTACGGTGCACTAGGGGAAGCATGTGCCTCCACTTGAGACACCAGTGTAGTACAATGCGCTAGGGGAAGCATGTGCCTCCACTTGAGACACTACTGTAGTACGGTGCACTAGGGGAAGCATGTGCCTCCACTTGAGACACCACTGTAGTACAATGCAGTGATGGTGCACTAGGGGAAGCATGAGGCTCCACTTGAGACACCACTGTAGTACAATGCACTAGGGGAAGGATGTGTCTCCACTTGAGACACCACTGTAGTACAATGCACTAGGGGAAGCATGTGCCTCCACTTCAGCCACCACTATAGTACAATACAGTGATGGTGCACTAGGGGAAGCATGTGCCTCCACTTGAGACACCACTGTAGTACGGTGCACTAGGGGAAGCATGTGTCTCCACTTGAGACACTACTGTAGTACGGTGCACTAGGGGAAGCATGTGCCTCCACTTGAGACACCACTGTAGTACAATGCAGTGATGGTGCACTAGGGGAAGCATGAGGCTCCACTTGAGACACCACTGTAGTACAATGCACTAGGGGAAGGATGTGTCTCCACTTGAGACACCACTGTAGTACAATGCAGTGGCGGTGCACTAGGGGAAGCATGTGGCTCCACTTGAGACACCACTGTAGTACAATGCACTAGGGGAAGCATGTGCCTCCTCTTGAGACACCACTGTAGTACAATGTTCTAGGGGAAGCATGTGTCTCCACTTGAGACACCAATGTAGTACAATACAGTGGTGGTGCACTAGGGGAAGCGTATGTCTCCACTTCAGACACCACTGTAGTACAATGCACTAGGGGAAGCATGTGGCTCCACTTGAGACACCACTGTAGTACAATGCACTAGGGGAAGCATGTGCCTCCACTTGAGACACCTCTGTAGTACAGTGCACTAGGGGAAGCATGTGTCTCCACTTGATACACCACTGTAGTACAATGCACTAGGGGAAGCATGTGTCTCCACTTGAGACACCACTGTAGTACGGTGCAATAGGGGAAGCATGTGTCTCCACTTGAGACACCACTGTAGTACAATACAGTGACGGTGCACTAGGGGAAGCGTGTGTCTCCACTTGAGACACCACTGTAGTACAATACAGTGACGGTGCACTAGGGGAAGCATGTGGCTCCACTTGAGACACCACTGTAGTACAATACAGTGACGGTGCACTAGGGGAAGCATGTGTCTCCACTTGAGACACCACTGTAGTACAATGCACTAGGGGAAGCATGTGGTTCCACTTGAGACACCACTGTAGTACAGTGCACTAGGGGAAGCATGTGTCTCCACTTGAGACACCACTGTAGTACGGTGCACTAAGGGAAGCATGTGGCTCCACTTGAGACACCACTGTAGTACAATACAGTGACGGTGCACTAGGGGAAGCATGTGGCTCCACTTGAGACACCACTGTAGTACAAAGCACTAGGGGAAGCATGTGGCTCCACTTGAGACACCACTGTAGTACAATACAGTGACGGTGCACTAGGGGAAGCATGTGTCTCCACTTGAGACACCACTGTAGTACAATGCACTAGGGGAAGCATGTGGTTCCACTTGAGACACCACTGTAGTACGGTGCACTACGGGAAGCATGTGGCTCCACTTGAGACACCACTGTAGTACAATACAGTGACGGTGCACTAGGGGAAGCATGTGGCTCCACTTGAGACACCACTGTAGTACAATACAGTGACGGTGCACTAGGGGAAGCATGTGTCTCCACTTGAGACACCACTGTAGTACAATGCACTAGGGGAAGCATGTGGTTCCACTTGAGACACCACTGTAGTACGGTGCACTAGGGGAAGCATTTGGCTCCACTTGAGACACCACTGTAGTACAATGCTCTAGGGGAAGCATATGTCTCCACTTGAGACACCACTGTAGTACTATGCACTAGGGGAAGCATGTGTCTCCACTTCAGACACCAGTTTAGAACAATACAGTGATGGTGCATTAGGGGAAGCATGTGTCTCCACTTGAGACACCACTGTAGTACGGTGCACTAGGGTAAGCATGTGTCTCCACTTGATACACCACTGTAGTACAATGCACTAGGGGAAGCATGTGGCTCCACTTGAGACACCACTGTAGTACTATGCACTAGGGGAAGCAAGTGTCTCACCTTGAGACACCACTGTAGTACAATGCACTAGGGTAAGCATGTGGCTCCACTTGAGACACTACTGTAGTACAATGCACTAGGGGAAGCATGTGGCTCCACTTGAGACACCACTGTAGTACAATGCAGTGACGGTGCACTAGCGGGAGCATGTGTCTCCACTTGAGACACCACTGTAGTACAATGCACTAGGGGAAGCATGTGTCTCCACTTGAGACACCACTGTAGTACAATGCACTAGGGGAAGCATGTGTCTCCACTTGAGACACCACTGTAGTAGAATGCGGTGACGGTGCACTAGGGGAAGCGTGTGTCTCCACTTGAGACACCACTGTAGTACAATGCACTAGGGGAAGCATGTGGTTCCACTTGAGACACCACTGTAGTACAATACAGTGACGGTGCACTAGGGGAAGCATGTGTCTCCACTTGAGACACCGCTGTAGTACAATGCACTAGGGGAAGCATGTGTCTCCACTTGAGACACCACTGTAGTACAATGCACTAGGGGAAGCACGTGTCTCCACTTGAGACACCACTGTAGTACGGTGCAATAGGGGAAGCATGTGTCTCCACTTGAGACACCACTGTAGTACAATGCACTAGGGGAAGCATGTGTCTCCACTTGAGACACCACTGTAGTAGAATGCGGTGACGGTGCACTAGGGGAAGCGTGTGTCTCCACTTGAGACACCACTGTAGTACAATGCACTAGGGGAAGCATGTGGTTCCACTTGAGACACCACTGTAGTACAATACAGTGACGGTGCACTAGGGGAAGCATGTGTCTCCACTTGAGACACCACTGTAGTACAATGCACTAGGGGAAGCATGTGGTTCCACTTGAGACACCACTGTAGTACAGTGCACTAGGGGAAGCATGTGTCTCCACTTGAGACACCACTGTAGTACGGTGCACTAGGGGAAGCATGTGGCTCCACTTGAGACACCACTGTAGTACAATGCACTAGGGGAAGCATGTGGCTCCACTTGAGACACCACTGTAGTACAATGCACTAGGGGAAGCATATGTCTCCACTTGAGACACCACTGTAGCACAATACAGTGACGGGGTGCACTAGGGTAAGCATGTGGCTCCACTTGAGACACCACTGTAGTACAATACAGTGACGGTGCACTAGGGGAAGCATGTGGCTCCACTTGAGACACCACTGTAGTACAATACAGTGACGGTGCGCTGGGGGAAGCATTTGCCTCCACTTGAGACACCACTGTAGTACAGTGCACTAGGGGAAGTATGTGTCTCCACTTGAGACACCACTGTAGTACAATGCACTAGGGGAAGCATGTGTCTCCACTTGAGACACCACTGTAGTACAGTGCATTAGGGAAAGTATGTGCCTCCACTTGAGACACCACTGTAGTACAATGCGCTAGGGGAAGTATGTGCCTCCATTTGAGACACCACTGTAGTACAATGCACTAGGGGAAACATGTGCCTCCACTTGAGACACCACTGTAGTACAGTGCACTAGGGGAAGCATGTGTCTCCACTTGAGACACTACTGTAGTACAGTGCCCTAGGGGAAGCATGTGTCTCCCCTTGAGACACTACTGTAGTACAATGCACTAGGGGAAGCAGGTGTCTCCACTTGAGACACCACTGTAGTACAGTGCAGTAGGGGAAGCATGTGTCTCCACTTGAGACACCACTGTAGTACAATGCACTAGGGGAAGCATGTGTCTCCACTTGAGACACCACTGTAGTACAATGCACTAGGGGAAGCATGTGTCTCCACTTGAGACACCACTCTAGTACAGTGCACTAGGGGAAGCATGTGTCTCCACTTGAGACACCACTGTAGTACAATGCACTAGTGGAAGCGTGTGTCTCCACTTGAGACACCACTGTAGTACAATGCACTAGGGGAAGCATGTGTCTCCACTTGAGACACCACTGTAGTACAGTGCACTAGGGGAAGCATGTGTCTCCACTTGAGACACCACTGTAGTACAATGCACTAGGGAAAGCATGTGCCTCCACTTGAGACACCACTGTAGTTCAATGCTCTAGGAGAAGCATGTACCTCCACTTGAGACACCACTGTAGTACAATGCACTAGGGGAAGCATGTGTCTCCACTTGAGACACCACTGTAGTACAATGCTCTAGGAGAAGCATGTACCTCCACTTGAGACACCACTGTAGTACAATGCACTAGGGGAAGCATGTGGCTCCACTTGAGACACCACTGTAGTACAATGCAGTGACGGTGCACTAGGGGAAGCATGTGGCTCCACTTGAGACACCACTGTAGTACAATGCACTAGGGGAAGCATGTGCCTCCACTTGAGACACCACTGTAGTGCAGTGCACTAGGGGAAGCATGTGGCTCCACTTGAGAGACCACTGTAGTACAATGCACTAGGGGAAGCATGTGGCTCCACTTGAGACACCACTGTAGTACAATGCACTAGGGGAAACATGTGTCTCCACTTCAGACACCAGTGTAGAACAATACAGTGATGGTGCATTAGGGGAAGCATGTGTCTCCACTTGAGACACCACTGTAGTACGGTGCACCAGGGGAAGCACGTGTCTCCATTTGAGACACCACTGTAGTACGGTGCACTAGGGGAAGCATGTGTCTCCACTTGAGACACCACTGTAGTACAATGCACTAGGGGAAGCATGTGGCTCCACTTGAGACACCACTGTAGTACGGTGCACTAGGGGAAGCATGTGCCTCCACTTGAGACACCACTGTAGTACAATGCACTACGGGAAGCATGTGCCTCCACTTGAGACACCACTGTAGTACGGTGCACTAGGGGAAGCATGTGGCTCCACTTGAGACACCACTGTAGTACAATGCACTAGGGGAAACATGTGTCTCCACTTCAGACACCAGCGTAGAACAATACAGTGATAGGGCATTAGGGGAAGCATGTGTCTCCACTTGAGACACCACTGTAGTACGGTGCACCAGGGGAAGCACGTGTCCCCACTTGAGACACCACTGTAGTACGGTGCACTAGGGGAAGCATGTGCCTCCACTTGAGACACCACTGTAGTACAATGCACTAGGGGAAGCATGTGCCGCCACTTGAGACACCACTGTAGTACAATACAGTGACGGTGCACTAGGGGAAGCATGTGCCTCCACTTCAGACACAACTGTAGTACAATACAGTGATGGTGCATTAGGGGAAGCATGTGTCTCCACTTGAGACACCACTGTAGTACAGTGCACTAGGGGAAGCATGTGCCTCCACTTCAGCCACCACTATAGTACAATACAGTGATGGTGCACTAGGGGGAGCATGTGTCTCCACTTGAGACACCACTGTAGTACGGTGCACCAGGGGAAGCACGTGTCCCCACTTGAGACACCACTGTAGTACGGTGCACTAGGGGAAGCATGTGCCTCCACTTGAGACACCAGTGTAGTACAATGCACTAGGGGAAGCATGTGCCTCCACTTGAGACACCACTGTAGTACAATGCACTAGGGGAAGCATGTGCCTCCACTTGAGACACTACTGTAGTACGGTGCACTAGGGGAAGCATGTGGCTCCACTTGAGACACCACTGTAGTACAATGCACTAGGGGAAGCATGTGCCTCCACTTGAGA
This sequence comes from Anabrus simplex, assembly GCF_040414725.1. Taxonomy (NCBI): domain Eukaryota; kingdom Metazoa; phylum Arthropoda; class Insecta; order Orthoptera; family Tettigoniidae; genus Anabrus; species Anabrus simplex. The sequence goes on from NC_090267.1 coordinate 8,336,941, forward strand.
CACAACTGTAGTACAATACAGTGACGGTGCACTTGGGGAAGCATGTGCCTCCACTTGAGACACCACTGTAGTACGGTGCACTAGGGGAAGCATGTGTCTCCACTTGAGACACTACTGTAGTACGGTGCACTAGGGGAAGCATGTGCCTCCACTTGAGACACCACTGTAGTACAATGCACTAGGGGAAGCATGTGTCTCCACTTGAGACACCACTGTAGTACAATGCAGTGGCGGTGCACTAGGGGAAGCATGTGGCTCCACTTGAGACACCACTGTAGTACAATGCACTAGGGGAAGCATGTGCCTCCTCTTGAGACACCACTGTAGTACAATGTTCTAGGGGAAGCATGTGTCTCCACTTGAGACACCAATGTAGTACAATACAGTGGTGGTGCACTAGGGGAAGCATGAGGCTCCACTTGAGACACCACTGTAGTACAATGCACTAGGGGAAGGATGTGTCTCCACTTGAGACACCACTGTAGTACAATGCAGTGGCGGTGCACTAGGGGAAGCATGTGGCTCCACTTGAGACACCACTGTAGTACAATGCACTAGGGGAAGCATGTGCCTCCTCTTGAGACACCACTGTAGTACAATGTTCTAGGGGAAGCATGTGTCTCCACTTGAGACACCAATGTAGTACAATACAGTGGTGGTGCACTAGGGGAAGCGTATGTCTCCACTTCAGACACCACTGTAGTACAATGCACTAGGGGAAGCATGTGGCTCCACTTGAGACACCACTGTAGTACAATGCACTAGGGGAAGCATGTGCCTCCACTTGAGACACCTCTGTAGTACAGTGCACTAGGGGAAGCATGTGTCTCCACTTGATACACCACTGTAGTACAATGCACTAGGGGAAGCATGTGTCTCCACTTGAGACACCACTGTAGTACGGTGCAATAGGGGAAGCATGTGTCTCCACTTGAGACACCACTGTAGTACAATACAGTGACGGTGCACTAGGGGAAGGGTGTGTCTCCACTTGAGACACCACTGTAGTACAATACAGTGACGGTGCACTAGGGGAAGCATGTGGCTCCACTTGAGACACCACTGTAGTACAATACAGTGACGGTGCACTAGGGGAAGCATGTGTCTCCACTTGAGACACCACTGTAGTACAATGCACTAGGGGAAGCATGTGGTTCCACTTGAGACACCACTGTAGTACAGTGCACTAGGGGAAGCATGTGTCTCCACTTGAGACACCACTGTAGTACGGTGCACTAAGGGAAGCATGTGGCTCCACTTGAGACACCACTGTAGTACAATACAGTGACGGTGCACTAGGGGAAGCATGTGGCTCCACTTGAGACACCACTGTAGTACAAAGCACTAGGGGAAGCATGTGGCTCCACTTGAGACACCACTGTAGTACAATACAGTGACGGTGCACTAGGGGAAGCATGTGTCTCCACTTGAGACACCACTGTAGTACAATGCACTAGGGGAAGCATGTGGTTCCACTTGAGACACCACTGTAGTACGGTGCACTAGGGGAAGCATGTGGCTCCACTTGAGACACCACTGTAGTACAATACAGTGACGGTGCACTAGGGGAAGCATGTGGCTCCACTTGAGACACCACTGTAGTACAATACAGTGACGGTGCACTAGGGGAAGCATGTGTCTCCACTTGAGACACCACTGTAGTACAATGCACTAGGGGAAGCATGTGGTTCCACTTGAGACACCACTGTAGTACGGTGCACTAGGGGAAGCATGTGGCTCCACTTGAGACACCACTGTAGTACAATGCTCTAGGGGAAGCATATGTCTCCACTTGAGACACCACTGTAGTACTATGCACTAGGGGAAGCATGTGTCTCCACTTCAGACACCAGTTTAGAACAATACAGTGATGGTGCATTAGGGGAAGCATGTGTCTCCACTTGAGACACCACTGTAGTACGGTGCACTAGGGTAAGCATGTGTCTCCACTTGATACACCACTGTAGTACAATGCACTAGGGGAAGCATGTGGCTCCACTTGAGACACCACTGTAGTACTATGCACTAGGGGAAGCAAGTGTCTCACCTTGAGACACCACTGTAGTACAATGCACTAGGGTAAGCATGTGGCTCCACTTGAGACACTACTGTAGTACAATGCACTAGGGGAAGCATGTGGCTCCACTTGAGACACCACTGTAGTACAATGCAGTGACGGTGCACTAGCGGGAGCATGTGTCTCCACTTGAGACACCACTGTAGTACAATGCACTAGGGGAAGCATGTGTCTCCACTTGAGACACCACTGTAGTACAATACAGTGACGGTGCGCTGGGGGAAGCATTTGCCTCCACTTGAGACACCACTGTAGTACAGTGCACTAGGGGAAGCATGTGTCTCCACTTGAGACACCACTGTAGTACAGTGCACTAGGGGAAGCATGTGGCTCCACTTGATACACCACTGTAGTACAGTGCACTAGGGGAAGCATGTGTCTCCACTTGAGACACCACTGTAGTACAATGCACTAGGGGAAGCATGTGTCTCCACTTGAGACACCACTGTAGTACAATGCACTAGGGGAAGCATGTGTCTCCACTTGAGACACCACTGTGGTACAATGCACTAGGGGAAGTATGTGCCTCCATTTGAGACACCAGTGTAGTACAATGCACTAGGGGAAAAACGTGCCTCCACTTGAGACACCACTGTAGTACAGTGCACTAGGGGAAGCATGTGTCTCCACTTGAGACACTACTGTAGTACAGTGCACTAGGGGAAGCATGTGTCTCCCCTTGAGACACTACTGTAGTACAATGCACTAGGGGAAGCAGGTGTCTCCACCTGAGACACCACTGTAGTACAGTGCAGTAGGGGAAGCATGTTTCTCCACTTGAGACAGCACTGTAGTACAATGCACTAGGGGAAGCATGTGTCTCCACTTGAGACACCACTCTAGTACAGTGCACTAGGGGAAGCATGTGTCTCCACTTGAGACACCACTGTAGTACAATGCACTAGTGGAAGCGTGTGTCTCCACTTGAGACACCACTGTAGTACAATACAGTGATGGTGCACTAGGGGAAGCATGTGGCTCCCCTTGAGACACTACTGTAGTACAATGCACTAGGGGAAGCAGGTGTCTCCACCTGAGACACCACTGTAGTACAGTGCAGTAGGTGAAGCATGTTTCTCCACTTGAGACAGCACTGTAGTACAATGCACTAGGGGAAGCATGTGTCTCCACTTGAGACACCACTGTAGTACAGTGCACTAGGGGAAGCATGTGTCTCCACTTGAGACACCACTGTAGTACAATGCACTAGGGGAAGCATGTGTCTCCACTTGAGACACCACTGTAGTACAATGCACTAGGGGAAGCATGTGCCTCCACTTGAGACACCACTGTAGTTCAACGCTCTAGGCGACGCATGTACCTCCACTTGAGACACCACTGTAGTACAATGCACTAGGGGAAGCATGTGTCTCCACTTGAGACACCACTGTAGTACAATACACTGATGGTGCACTAGGGGAAGCATGTGGCTCCACTTGAGACACCACTGTAGTACAATACAGTGATGGTGCACTAGGGGAAGCATGTGTCTCCACTTGAGACACCACTGTAGTACAATGCACTAGTGGAAGCGTGTGTCTCCACTTGAGACACCACTGTAGTACAATGCACTAGGGGAAGCATGTGTCTCCACTTGAGACACCACTGTAGTACAGTGCACTAGGGGAAGCATGTGTCTCCACTTGAGACACCACTGTAGTACAATGCACTAGGGGAAGCATGTGTCTCCACTTGAGACACCACTGTAGTACAATGCACTAGGGGAAGCATGTGCCTCCACTTGAGACACCACTGTAGTTCAACGCTCTAGGCGACGCATGTACCTCCACTTGAGACACCACTGTAGTACAATGCACTAGGGGAAGCATGTGTCTCCACTTGAGACACCACTGTAGTACAATGCACTAGGGGAAGCATGTACCTCCACTTGAGACACCACTGTAGTACAATGCACTAGGGGAAGCATGTGTCTCCACTTGAGACACCACTGTAGTACAATGCAGTGATGGTGCACTAGGGGAAGCATGTGGCTCCACTTGAGACACCACTGTAGTACAATGCACTAGGGGAAGCATGCGCCTCCACTTGAGACACCACTGTAGTACAATGCAGTGACGGTGCACTAGGGGAAGCATGTGGCTCCACTTGAGACACCACTGTAGTACAATGCACTAGGGGAAGCATGCGCCTCCACTTGAGACACCACTGTAGTACAGTGCACTAGGGGAAGCATGTGGCTCCACTTGAGACACCACTGTAGTACAATGCACTAGGGGAAGCATGTGTCTCCACTTGAGACACCACTGTAGTACAGTGCACCAGGGGAAGCGTGTGTCTCCACTTGAGACACCACTGTAGTACAGTGCACCAGGGGAAGCGTGTGTCTCCACTTGAGACACCACTGTAGTACAATGCAGTGACGGTGCACTAGGGGAAGCGTGTGTCTCCACTTGAGACACCACTGTAGTACAATACATTGACGGTGCACTAGGGGAAGCATGTGGCTCCACTTGAGACACCACTGTAGTACAATACAGTGACGGTGCACTAGGGGAAGCATGTGTCTCCACTTGAGACACCACTGTAGTACAATGCACTAGGGGAAGCATGTGGTTCCACTTGAGACACCACTGTAGTACAGTGCACTAGGGGAAGCATGTGTCTTCACTTGAGACACCCCTGTAGTACAATGCAGTAGGGGAAGCATGTGTCTCCATTTGAGACACCACTGTAGTACAATGCAGTGACGGTGCACTAGGGGAAGCATGTGGCTCCACTTGAGACACCACTGTAGTACAATACAGTGACGGTGCACTAGGGGAAGCATGTGGCTCCACTTGAGACACCACTGTAGTACAGTGCACTAGGGGAAGCATGTGGCTCCACTTGAGACACCACTGTAGTACGGTGCACTAGGGGAAGCATGTGGCTCCACTTGAGACACCACTGTAGTACAATACAGTGACGGTGCACTAGGGGAAGCATGTGGCTCCACTTGAGACACCACTGTAGTACAGTGCACTAGGGGAAGCATGTGTCTCCACTTGAGACACCACTGTAGTACAATGCACTAGGGGAAGCATGTGTCTCCATTTGAGACACCACTGTAGTACAATGCAGTGACGGTGCACTAGGGGAAGCATGTGGCTCCACTTGAGACACCACTGTAGTACGGTGCACTAGGGGAAGCATGTGGCTCCACTTGAGACACCACTGTAGTACAATACACTGACGGTGCACTAGGGGAAGCATTTGCCTCCACTCGAGACACCACTGTAGTACAGTGCACTAGGGGAAGTATGTGTCTCCACTTGACACACCACTGTAGTACAATGCACTAGGGGAAGCATGTGTCTCCACTTGAGACACCACTGTAGTACAGTGCATTAGGGAAAGTATGTGCCTCCACTTGAGACACCGCTGTAGTACAATGCACTAGGGGAAGTATGTGCCTCCATTTGAGACACCACTGTAGTACAATGCACTAGGGGAAACATGTGCCTCCACTTGAGACACCACTGTAGTACAGTGCACTAGGGGAAGCATGTGTCTCCACTTGAGACACTACTGTAGTACAGTGCCCTAGGGGAAGCATGTGTCTCCCCTTGAGACACTACTGTAGTACAATACACTAGGGGAAGCAGGTGTCTCCACTTGAGACACCACTGTAGTACAGTGCAGTAGGGGAAGCATGTGTCTCCACTTGAGACACCACTGTAGTACAGTGCAGTAGGGGAAGCATGTGTCTCCACTTGAGAAACCACTGTAGTACAATGCACTAGGGGAAGCGTGTGTCTCCAATTGAGACACCACTGTAGTACAATGCACTAGGGGAAGCATGTGTCTCCACTTGAGACACCACTCTAGTACAGTGCACTAGGGGAAGCATGTGTCTCCACTTGAGACACCACTGTAGTACAATGCACTAGTGGAAGCGTGTGTCTCCACTTGAGACACCACTGTAGTACATTGCACTAGGGGAAGCATGTGTCTCCACTTGAGACACCACTGTAGTACAGTGCAATAGGGGAAGCATGTGTCTCCACTTGAGACACCACTGTAGTACAATGCACTAGGGGAAGCATGTGCCTCCACTTGAGACACCACTGTAGTTCAACGCTCTAGGAGAAGCATGTACCTCCACTTGAGACACCACTGTAGTACAATGCACTAGGGGAAGCATGTGTCTCCACTTGAGACACCACTGTAGTACAATGCACTAGGGGAAGCATGTACCTCCACCTGAGACACCACTGTAGTACAATGCACTAGGGGAAGCATGTGTCTCCACTTGAGACACCACTGTAGTACAATGCAGTGATGGTGCACTAGGGGAAGCATGTGGCTCCACTTGAGACACCACTGTAGTACAATGCACTAGGGGAAGCATGCGCCTCCACTTGAGACACCACTGTAGTACAATGCAGTGACGGTGCACTAGGGGAAGCATGTGGCTCCACTTGAGACACCACTGTAGTACAATGCACTAGGGGAAGCATGCGCCTCCACTTGAGACACCACTGTAGTACAGTGCACTAGGGGAAGCATGTGGCTCCACTTGAGACACCACTGTAGTACAATGCACTAGGGGAAGCATGTGTCTCCACTTGAGACACCACTGTAGTACAGTGCACCAGGGGAAGCGTGTGTCTCCACTTGAGACACCACTGTAGTACAATGCACTACGGGAAGCATGTGCCTCCACTTGAGACACCACTGTAGTACGGTGCACTAGGGGAAGCATGTGGCTCCACTTGAGACACCACTGTAGTACAATGCTTGAGGGGAAGCATGTATCTCCACTTCAGACACCACTGTATTACAATGCACTAGGGGAAGCATGTGGCTCCACTTGAGACACCACTGTAGTACAATGCACTAGGGGAAACATGTGTCTCCACTTCAGACACCAGCGTAGAACAATACAGTGATAGGGCATTAGGGGAAGCATGTGTCTCCACTTGAGACACCACTGTAGTACGGTGCACCAGGGGAAGCACGTGTCCCCACTTGAGACACCACTGTAGTACGGTGCACTAGGGGAAGCATGTGCCTCCACTTGAGACACCACTGTAGTACAATGCACTAGGGGAAGCATGTGCCGCCACTTGAGACACCACTGTAGTACAATACAGTGACGGTGCACTAGGGGAAGCATGTCCCTCCACTTCAGACACCACTGTAGTACAATACAGTGATGGTGCATTAGGGGAAGCATGTGTCTCCACTTGAGACACCACTGTAGTACAGTGCACTAGGGGAAGCATGTGCCTCCACTTCAGCCACCACTATAGTACAATACAGTGATGGTGCACTAGGGGGAGCATGTGTCTCCACTTGAGACACCACTGTAGTACGGTGCACCAGGGGAAGCACGTGTCCCCACTTGGGACACCACTGTAGTACGGTGCACTAGGGGAAGCATGTGCCTCCACTTGAGACACCAGTGTAGTACAATGCACTAGGGGAAGCATGTGCCTCCACTTGAGACACCACTGTAGTACAATGCACTAGGGGAAGCATGTGCCTCCACTTGAGACACCACTGTAGTACGGTGCACTAGGGGAAGCATGTGGCTCCACTTGAGACACAACTGTAGTACAATACAGTGACGGTGCACTTGGGGAAGCATGTGCCTCCACTTGAGACACCACTGTAGTACGGTGCACTAGGGGAAGCATGTGTCTCCACTTGAGACACTACTGTAGTACGGTGCACTAGGGGAAGCATGTGCCTCCACTTGAGACACCACTGTAGTACAATGCACTAGGGGAAGCATGTGTCTCCACTTGAGACACCACTGTAGTACAATGCAGTGATGGTGCACTAGGGGAAGCACGAGGCTCCACTTGAGACACCACTGTAGTACAATGCACTAGGGGAAGCATGTGTCTCCACTTGAGACACCACTGTAGTACAATGCAGTGGCGGTGCACTAGGGGAAGCATGTGGCTCCACTTGAGACACCACTGTAGTACAATGCACTAGGGGAAGCATGTGCCTCCTCTTGAGACACCACTGTAGTACAATGTTCTAGGGGAAGCATGTGTCTCCACTTGAGACACCACTGTAGTACAATACAGTGGTGGTGCACTAGGGGAAGCGTATGTCTCCACTTCAGACACCACTGTAGTACAATGCACTAGGGGAAGCATGTGGCTCCACTTGAGACACCACTGTAGTACAATGCACTAGGGGAAGCATGTGCCTCCACTTGAGACACCTCTGTAGTACAGTGCACTAGGGGAAGCATGTGTCTCCACTTGATACACCACTGTAGTACAATGCACTAGGGGAAGCATGTGTCTCCACTTGAGACACCACTGTAGTACGGTGCAATAGGGGAAGCATGTGTCTCCACTTGAGACACCACTGTAGTACAATACAGTGACAGTGCACTAGGGGAAGTATGTGCCTCCTCTTGAGACACCACTGTAGGACAGTGCACTAGGGGAAGCATGTGTCTCCACTTGAGACACCACTGTAGTAGAATGCGGTGACGGTGCACTAGGGGAAGCGTGTGTCTCCACTTGAGACACCACTGTAGTACAATACAGTGACGGTGCACTAGGGGAAGCATGTGGCTCCACTTGAGACACCACTGTAGTACAATACAGTGACGGTGCACTAGGGGAAGCATGTGTCTCCACTTGAGACACCACTGTAGTACAATGCACTAGGGGAAGCATGTGGTTCCACTTGAGACACCACTGTAGTACAGTGCACTAGGGGAAGCATGTGTCTCCACTTGAGACACCACTGTAGTACGGTGCACTAAGGGAAGCATGTGGCTCCACTTGAGACACCACTGTAGTACAATACAGTGACGGTGCACTAGGGGAAGCATGTGGCTCCACTTGAGACACCACTGTAGTACAAAGCACTAGGGGAAGCATGTGGCTCCACTTGAGACACCACTCTAGTACAATACAGTGACGGTGCACTAGGGGAAGCATGTGTCTCCACTTGAGACACCACTGTAGTACAATGCACTAGGGGAAGCATGTGGTTCCACTTGAGACACCACTGTAGTACGGTGCACTAGGGGAAGCATGTGGCTCCACTTGAGACACCACTGTAGTACAATACAGTGACGGTGCACTAGGGGAAGCATGTGGCTCCACTTGAGACACCACTGTAGTACAATACAGTGACGGTGCACTAGGGGAAGCATGTGTCTCCACTTGAGACACCACTGTAGTACAATGCACTAGGGGAAGCATGTGGTTCCACTTGAGACACCACTGTAGTACGGTGCACTAGGGGAAGCATGTGGCTCCACTTGAGACACCACTGTAGTACAATGCACTAGGGGAAGCATGTGGCTCCACTTGAGACACCACTGTAGTACAATGCTCTAGGGGAAGCATATGTCTCCACTTGAGACACCACTGTAGTACTATGCACTAGGGGAAGCATGTGTCTCCACTTCAGACACCAGTGTAGAACAATACAGTGATGGTGCATTAGGGGAAGCATGTGTCTCCACTTGAGACACCACTGTAGTACGGTGCACTAGGGTAAGCATGTGTCTCCACTTGATACACCACTGTAGTACAATGCACTAGGGGAAGCATGTGGCTCCACTTGAGACACCACTGTAGTACTATGCACTAGGGGAAGCATGTGTCTCCGCTTGAGACACCACTGTAGTACAATGCACTAGGGTAAGCATGTGGCTCCACTTGAGACACTACTGTAGTACAATGCACTAGGGGAAGCATGTGGCTCCACTTGAGACACCACTGTAGTACAATGCAGTGACGGTGCACTAGCGGGAGCATGTGTCTCCACTTGAGACACCACTGTAGTACAATGCACTAGGGGAAGCATGTGTCTCCACTTGAGACACCACTGTAGTACAATACAGTGACGGTGCGCTGGGGGAAGCATTTGCCTCCACTTGAGACACCACTGTAGTACAGTGCACTAGGGGAAGCATGTGTCTCCACTTGAGACACCACTGTAGTACAGTGCACTAGGGGAAGCATGTGGCTCCACTTGATACACCACTGTAGTACAGTGCACTAGGGGAAGCATGTGTCTCCACTTGAGACACCACTGTAGTACAATGCACTAGGGGAAGCATGTGTCTCCACTTGAGACACCACTGTAGTACAATGCACTAGGGTAAGCATGTGTCTCCACTTGAGACACCACTGTGGTACAATGCACTAGGGTAAGCATGTGTCTCCACTTGAGACACCACTGTGGTACAATGCACTAGGGGAAGTATGTGCCTCCATTTGAGACACCAGTGTAGTACAATGCACTACGGGAAAAACGTGCCTCCACTTGAGACACCACTGTAGTACAGTGCACTAGGGGAAGCATGTGTCTCCACTTGAGACACTACTGTAGTACAGTGCACTAGGGGAAGCATGTGTCTCCCCTTGAGACACTACTGTAGTACAATGCACTAGGGGAAGCAGGTGTCTCCACCTGAGACACCACTGTAGTACAGTGCAGTAGGGGAAGCATGTTTCTCCACTTGAGACAGCACTGTAGTAAAATGCACTAGGGGAAGCATGTGTCTCCACTTGAGACACCACTCTAGTACAGTGCACTAGGGGAAGCATGTGTCTCCACTTGAGACACCACTGTAGTACAATGCACTAGTGGAAGCGTGTGTCTCCACTTGAGACACCACTGTAGTACAATACAGTGATGGTGCACTAGGGGAAGCATGTGGCTCCCCTTGAGACACTACTGTAGTACAATGCACTAGGGGAAGCAGGTGTCTCCACCTGAGACACCACTGTAGTACAGTGCAGTAGGGGAAGCATGTTTCTCCACTTGAGACAGCACTGTAGTACAATGCACTAGGGGAAGCATGTGTCTCCACTTGAGACACCACTGTAGTACAGTGCACTAGGGGAAGCATGTGTCTCCACTTGAGACACCACTGTAGTACAATGCACTAGGGGAAGCATGTGTCTCCACTTGAGACACCACTGTAGTACAATGCACTAGGGGAAGCATGTGCCTCCACTTGAGACACCACTGTAGTTCAACGCTCTAGGCGACGCATGTACCTCCACTTGAGACACCACTGTAGTACAAAGCACTAGGGGAAGCATGTGTCTCCACTTGAGACACCACTGTAGTACAATACAGTGATGGTGCACTAGGGGAAGCATGTGTCTCCACTTGAGACACCACTGTAGTACAATACAGTGATGGTGCACTAGGGGAAGCATGTGTCTCCACTTGAGACACCACTGTAGTACAATGCACTAGTGGAAGCGTGTGTCTCCACTTGAGACACCACTGTAGTACAATGCACTAGGGGAAGCATGTGTCTCCACTTGTGACACCACTGTAGTACAGTGCACTAGGGGAAGCATGTGTCTCCACTTGAGACACCACTGTAGTACAATGCACTAGGGGAAGCATGTGTCTCCACTTGAGACACCACTGTAGTACAATGCACTAGGGGAAGCATGTGCCTCCACTTGAGACACCACTGTAGTTCAACGCTCTAGGCGACGCATGTACCTCCACTTGAGACACCACTGTAGTACAATGCACTAGGGGAAGCATGTGTCTCCACTTGAGACACCACTGTAGTACAATGCAGTGATGGTGCACTAGGGGAAGCATGTGGCTCCACTTGAGACACCACTGTAGTACAATGCACTAGGGGAAGCATGCGCCTCCACTTGAGACACCACTGTAGTACAATGCAGTGACGGTGCACTAGGGGAAGCATGTGGCTCCACTTGAGACACCACTGTAGTACAATGCACTAGGGGAAGCATGCGCCTCCACTTGAGACACCACTGTAGTACAGTGCACTAAGGGGAAGTTGTGGCTCCACTTGAGACACCACTGTAGTACAATGCACTAGGGGAAGCATGTGTCTCCACTTGAGACACCACTGTAGTACAGTGCACCAGGGGAAGCGTGTGTCTCCACTTGAGACACCACTGTAGTACAATGCAGTAACGGTGCACTAGGGGAAGCGTGTGTCTCCACTTGAGACACCACTGTAGTACAATACATTGACGGTGCACTAGGGGAAGCATGTGGCTCCACTTGAGACACCACTGTAGTACAATACAGTGACGGTGCACTAGGGGAAGCATGTGTCTCCACTTGAGACACCACTGTAGTACAATGCACTAGGGGAAGCATGTGGTTCCACTTGAGACACCACTGTAGTACAGTGCACTAGGGGAAGCATGTGTCTCCACTTGAGACACCACTGTAGTACAATGCACTAGGGGAAGCATGTGTCTCCATTTGAGACACCACTGTAGTACAATGCAGTGACGGTGCACTAGGGGAAGCATGTGGCTCCACTTGAGACACCACTGTAGTACAATACAGTGACGGTGCACTAGGGGAAGCATGTGTCTCCACTTGAGACACCACTGTAGTACAGTGCACTAGGGGAAGCATGTGGCTCCACTTGAGACACCACTGTAGTACGGTGCACTAGGGGAAGCATGTGGCTCCACTTGAGACACCACTGTAGTACAATACAGTGACGGTGCACTAGGGGAAGCATGTGGCTCCACTTGAGACACCACTGTAGTACAGTGCACTAGGGGAAGCATGTGTCTCCACTTGAGACACCACTGTAGTACAATGCACTAGGGGAAGCATGTGTCTCCATTTGAGACACCACTGTAGTACAATGCAGTGACGGTGCACTAGGGGAAGCATGTGGCTCCACTTGAGACACCACTCTATTACAGTGCACTAGGGGAAGCATGTGGCTCCACTTGAGACACCACTGTAGTACGGTGCACTAGGGGAAGCATGTGGCTCCACTTGAGACACCACTGTAGTACAATACAGTGACGGTGCACTAGGGGAAGCATTTGCCTCCACTCGAGACACCACTGTAGTACAGTGCACTAGGGGAAGTATGTGTCTCCACTTGACACACCACTGTAGTACAATGCACTAGGGGAAGCATGTGTCTCCTTTTGAGACACCACTGTAGTACAGTGCATTATGGAAAGTATGTGCCTCCACTTGAGACACCACTGTGGTACAATGCACTAGGGGAAGTATGTGCCTCCATTTGAGACACCACTGTAGTACAATGCACTAGGGGAAACATGTGCCTCCACTTGCGACACCACTGTAGTACAGTGCACTAGGGGAAGCATGTGTCTCCACTTGAGACACTACTGTAGTACAGTGCCCTAGGGGAAGCATGTGTCTCCCCTTGAGACACTACTGTAGTACAATGCACTAGGGGAAGCAGGTGTCTCCACTTGAGACACCACTGTAGTACAGTGCAGTAGGGGAAGCATGTGTCTCCACTTGAGACACCACTGTAGTACAGTGCAGTAGGGGAAGCATGTGTCTCCACTTGAGAAACCACTGTAGTACAATGCACTAGGGGAAGCATGTGTCTCCACTTGAGACACCACTGTAGTACAGTGCACTAGGGGAAGCATGTGTCTCCACTTGAGACACCACTCTAGTACAGTGCACTAGGGGAAGCATGTGTCTCCACTTGAGACACCACTGTAGTACAATGCACTAGTGGAAGCGTGTGTCTCCACTTGAGACACCACTGTAGTACAATGCACTAGGGGAAGCATGTGTCTCCACTTGAGACACCACTGTAGTACAGTGCAATAGGGGAAGCATGTGTCTCCACTTGAGACACCACTGTAGTACAATGCACTAGGGGAAGCATGTGCCTCCACTTGAGACACCACTGTAGTTCAATGCTCTAGGAGAAGCATGTACCTCCACTTGAGACACCACTGTAGTACAATGCACTAGGGGAAGCATGTGTCTCCACTTGAGACACCACTGTAGTACAATGCACTAGGGGAAGCATGTGGCTCCACTTGAGACACCACTGTAGTACAATGCACTAGGGGAAGCATGTGCCTCCACTTGAGACACCACTGTAGTGCAGTGCACTAGGGGAAGCATGTGGCTCCACTTGAGAGACCACTGTAGTACAATGCACTAGGGGAAGCATGTGGCTCCACTTGAGACACCACTGTAGTACAATGCACTAGGGGAAACATGTGTCTCCACTTCAGACACCAGTGTAGAACAATACAGTGATGGTGCATTAGGGGAAGCATGTGTCTCCACTTGAGACACCACTGTAGTACGGTGCACCAGGGGAAGCACGTGTCTCCATTTGAGACACCACTGTAGTACGGTGCACTAGGGGAAGCATGTGCCTCCACTTGAGACACCACTGTAGTACAATGCACTACGGGAAGCATGTGCCTCCACTTGAGATACCACTGTAGTACGGTGCACTAGGGGAAGCATGTGGCTCCACTTGAGACACCACTGTAGTACAATGCTTGAGGGGAAGCATGTATCTCCACTTCAGACACCACTGTATTACAATGCACTAGGGGAAGCATGTGGCTCCACTTGAGACACCACTGTAGTACAATGCACTAGGGGAAACATGTGTCTCCACTTCAGACACCAGCGTAGAACAATACAGTGATAGGGCATTAGGGGAAGCATGTGTCTCCACTTGAGACACCACTGTAGTACAATGCACTAGGGGAAGCATGTGTCTCCACTTGAGACACCGCTGTAGTACAATGCACTAGGGGAAGCATGTGTCTCCACTTGAGACACCACTGTAGTACAATGCACTAGGGGAAGCACGTGTCTCCACTTGAGACACCACTGTAGTACAATGCACTAGGGGAAGCATGTGTCTCCACTTGAGACACCACTGTAGTACGGTGCAATAGGGGAAGCATGTGTCTCCACTTGAGACACCACTGTAGTACAATACAGTGACAGTGCACTGGGGGAAGTATGTGCCTCCTCTTGAGACACCACTGTAGGACAGTGCACTAGGGGAAGCATGTGTCTCCACTTGAGACACCACTGTAGTACAATGCAGTGGCGGTGCACTAGGGGAAGCATGTGGCTCCACTTGAGACACCACTGTAGTACAATACAGTGACGGTGCACTTGGGGAAGCATGTGGCTCCACTTGAGACACCACTGTAGTACGGTGCACTGGGGGAAGCATGTGTCTCCACTTGAGACACTACTGTAGTACAGTGCACTAGGGGAAGCATGTGTCTCCCCTTGAGACACTACTGTAGTACAATGCACTAGGGGAAGCAGGTGTCTCCACCTGAGACACCACTGTAGTACAATGCACTAGTGGAAGCGTGTGTCTCCACTTGAGACACCACTGTAGTACAATACAGTGATGGTGCACTAGGGGAAGCACGTGGCTCCCCTTGAGACACTACTGTAGTACAATGCACTAGGGGAAGCAGGTGTCTCCACCTGAGACACCACTGTAGTACAGTGCAGTAGGTGAAGCATGTTTCTCCACTTGAGACAGCACTGTAGTACAATGCACTAGGGGAAGCATGTGTCTCCACTTGAGACACCACTGTAGTACAGTGCACTAGGGGAAGCATGTGTCTCCACTTGAGACACCACTGTAGTACAATGCACTAGGGGAAGCATGTGTCTCCACTTGAGACACCACTGTAGTACAATGCACTAGGGGAAGCATGTGCCTCCACTTGAGACACCACTGTAGTTCAACGCTCTAGGCGACGCATGTACCTCCACTTGAGACACCACTGTAGTACAATGCACTAGGGGAAGCATGTGTCTCCACTTGAGACACCACTGTAGTACAATACACTGATGGTGCACTAGGGGAAGCATGTGGCTCCACTTGAGACACCACTGTAGTACAATACAGTGATGGTGCACTAGGGGAAGCATGTGTCTCCACTTGAGACACCACTGTAGTACAATGCACTAGTGGAAGCGTGTGTCTCCACTTGAGACACCACTGTAGTACAATGCACTAGGGGAAGCATGTGTCTCCACTTGAGACACCACTGTAGTACAGTGCACTAGGGGAAGCATGTGTCTCCACTTGAGACACCACTGTAGTACAATGCACTAGGGGAAGCATGTGTCTCCACTTGAGACACCACTGTAGTACAATGCACTAGGGGAAGCATGTGCCTCCACTTGAGACACCACTGTAGTTCAACGCTCTAGGCGACGCATGTACCTCCACTTGAGACACCACTGTAGTACAATGCACTAGGGGAAGCATGTGTCTCCACTTGAGACACCACTGTAGTACAATGCACTAGGGGAAGCATGTACCTCCACCTGAGACACCACTGTAGTACAATGCACTAGGGGAAGCATGTGTCTCCACTTGAGACACCACTGTAGTACAATGCAGTGATGGTGCACTAGGGGAAGCATGTGGCTCCACTTGAGACACCACTGTAGTACAATGCACTAGGGGAAGCATGCGCCTCCACTTGAGACACCACTGTAGTACAATGCAGTGACGGTGCACTAGGGGAAGCATGTGGCTCCACTTGAGACACCACTGTAGTACAATGCACTAGGGGAAGCATGCGCCTCCACTTGAGACACCACTGTAGTACAGTGCACTAGGGGAAGCATGTGGCTCCACTTGAGACACCACTGTAGTACAATGCACTAGGGGAAGCATGTGTCTCCACTTGAGACACCACTGTAGTACAGTGCACCAGGGGAAGCGTGTGTCTCCACTTGAGACACCACTGTAGTACAATGCAGTGACGGTGCACTAGGGGAAGCGTGTGTCTCCACTTGAGACACCACTGTAGTACAATACATTGACGGTGCACTATGGGAAGCATGTGGCTCCACTTGAGACACCACTGTAGTACAATACAGTGACGGTGCACTAGGGGAAGCATGTGTCTCCACTTGAGACACCACTGTAGTACAATGCACTAGGGGAAGCATGTGGTTCCACTTGAGACACCACTGTAGTACAGTGCACTAGGGGAAGCATGTGTCTCCACTTGAGACACCCCTGTAGTACAATGCAGTAGGGGAAGCATGTGTCTCCATTTGAGACACCACTGTAGTACAATGCAGTGACGGTGCACTAGGGGAAGCATGTGGCTCCACTTGAGACACCACTGTAGTACAATACAGTGACGGTGCACTAGGGGAAGCATGTGGCTCCACTTGAGACACCACTGTAGTACAGTGCACTAGGGGAAGCATGTGGCTCCACTTGAGACACCACTGTAGTACGGTGCACTAGGGGAAGCATGTGGCTCCACTTGAGACACCACTGTAGTACAATACAGTGACGGTGCACTAGGGGAAGCATGTGGCTCCACTTGAGACACCACTGTAGTGCAGTGCACTAGGGGAAGCATGTGTCTCCACTTGAGACACCACTGTAGTACAATGCACTAGGGGAAGCATGTGTCTCCATTTGAGACACCACTGTAGTACAATGCAGTGACGGTGCACTAGGGGAAGCATGTGGCTCCACTTGAGACACCACTGTAGTACGGTGCACTAGGGGAAGCATGTGGCTCCACTTGAGACACCACTGTAGTACAATACACTGACGGTGCACTAGGGGAAGCATTTGCCTCCACTCGAGACACCACTGTAGTACAGTGCACTAGGGGAAGTATGTGTCTCCACTTGACACACCACTGTAGTACAATGCACTAGGGGAAGCATGTGTCTCCACTTGAGACACCACTGTAGTACAGTGCATTAGGGAAAGTATGTGCCTCCACTTGAGACACCGCTGTAGTACAATGCACTAGGGGAAGTATGTGCCTCCATTTGAGACACCACTGTAGTACAATGCACTAGGGGAAACATGTGCCTCCACTTGAGACACCACTGTAGTACAGTGCACTAGGGGAAGCATGTGTCTCCACTTGAGACACTACTGTAGTACAGTGCCCTAGGGGAAGCATGTGTCTCCCCTTGAGACACTACTGTAGTACAATACACTAGGGGAAGCAGGTGTCTCCACTTGAGACACCACTGTAGTACAGTGCAGTAGGGGAAGCATGTGTCTCCACTTGAGACACCACTGTAGTACAGTGCAGTAGGGGAAGCATGTGTCTCCACTTGAGAAACCACTGTAGTACAATGCACTAGGGGAAGCGTGTGTCTCCAATTGAGACACCACTGTAGTACAATGCACTAGGGGAAGCATGTGTCTCCACTTGAGACACCACTCTAGTACAGTGCACTAGGGGAAGCATGTGTCTCCACTTGAGACACCACTGTAGTACAATGCACTAGTGGAAGCGTGTGTCTCCACTTGAGACACCACTGTAGTACAATTCACTAGGGGAAGCATGTGTCTCCACTTGAGACACCACTGTAGTACAGTGCAATAGGGGAAGCATGTGTCTCCACTTGAGACACCACTGTAGTACAATGCACTAGGGGAAGCATGTGCCTCCACTTGAGACACCACTGTAGTTCAATGCTCTAGGAGAAGCATGTACCTCCACTTGAGACACCACTGTAGTACAATGCACTAGGGGAAGCATGTGTCTCCACTTGAGACACCACTGTAGTACAATGCACTAGGGGAAGCATGTGGCTCCACTTGAGACACCACTGTAGTACAATGCACTAGGGGAAGCATGTGCCTCCACTTGAGACACCACTGTAGTGCAGTGCACTAGGGGAAGCATGTGGCTCCACTTGAGAGACCACTGTAGTACAATGCACTAGGGGAAGCATGTGGCTCCACTTGAGACACCACTGTAGTACAATGCACTAGGGGAAACATGTGTCTCCACTTCAGACACCAGTGTAGAACAATACAGTGATGGTGCATTAGGGGAAGCATGTGTCTCCACTTGAGACACCACTGTAGTACGGTGCACCAGGGGAAGCACGTGTCTCCATTTGAGACACCACTGTAGTATGGTGCACTAGGGGAAGCATGTGCCTCCACTTGAGACACCACTGTAGTACAATGCACTACGGGAAGCATGTGCCTCCACTTGAGATACCACTGTAGTACGGTGCACTAGGGGAAGCATGTGGCTCCACTTGAGACACCACTGTAGTACAATGCACTAGGGGAAGCATGCGCCTCCACTTGAGACACCACTGTAGTGCAGTGCACTAGGGGAAGCATGTGGCTCCACTTGAGAGACCACTGTAGTACAATGCACTAGGGGAAGCATGTGGCTCCACTTGAGACACCACTGTAGTACAATGCACTAGGGGAAACATGTGTCTCCACTTCAGACACCAGTGTAGAACAATACAGTGATGGTGCATTAGGGGAAGCATGTGTCTCCACTTGAGACACCACTGTAGTACGGTGCACCCTGGGAAGCACATGTCTCCATTTGAGACACCACTGTAGTACGGTGCACTAGGGGAAGCATGTGTCTCCACTTGAGACACAACTGTAGTACAATGCACTAGGGGAAGCATGTGGCTCCACTTGAGACACCACTGTAGTACGGTGCACTAGGGGAAGCATGTGCCTCCACTTGAGACACCACTGTAGTACAATGCACTACGGGAAGCATGTGCCTCCACTTGAGACACCACTGTAGTACGGTGCACTAGGGGAAGCATGTGGCTCCACTTGAGACACCACTGTAGTACAATGCTTGAGGGGAAGCATGTATCTCCACTTCAGACACCACTGTATTACAATGCACTAGGGGAAGCATGTGGCTCCACTTGAGACACCACTGTAGTACAATGCACTAGGGGAAACATGTGTCTCCACTTCAGACACCAGCGTAGAACAATACAGTGATAGGGCATTAGGGGAAGCATGTGTCTCCACTTGAGACACCACTGTAGTACGGTGCACCAGGGGAAGCACGTGTCCCCACTTGAGACACCACTGTAGTACGGTGCACTAGGGGAAGCATGTGCCTCCACTTGAGACACCACTGTAGTACAATGCACTAGGGGAAGCATGTGCCGCCACTTGAGACACCACTGTAGTACAATACAGTGACGGTGCACTAGGGGAAGCATGT
Source organism: Anabrus simplex (assembly GCF_040414725.1). Classification (NCBI taxonomy): domain Eukaryota; kingdom Metazoa; phylum Arthropoda; class Insecta; order Orthoptera; family Tettigoniidae; genus Anabrus; species Anabrus simplex. The sequence goes on from NC_090267.1 coordinate 8,356,765, forward strand.
CCCTCCACTTCAGACACCACTGTAGTACAATACAGTGATGGTGCATTAGGGGAAGCATGTGTCTCCACTTGAGACACCACTGTAGTACAGTGCACTAGGGGAAGCATGTGCCTCCACTTCAGCCACCACTATAGTACAATACAGTGATGGTGCACTAGGGGGAGCATGTGTCTCCACTTGAGACACCACTGTAGTACGGTGCACCAGGGGAAGCACGTGTCCCCACTTGGGACACCACTGTAGTACGGTGCACTAGGGGAAGCATGTGCCTCCACTTGAGACACCAGTGTAGTACAATGCACTAGGGGAAGCATGTGCCTCCACTTGAGACACCACTGTAGTACAATGCACTAGGGGAAGCATGTGCCTCCACTTGAGACACCACTGTAGTACGGTGCACTAGGGGAAGCATGTGGCTCCACTTGAGACACAACTGTAGTACAATACAGTGACGGTGCACTTGGGGAAGCATGTGCCTCCACTTGAGACACCACTGTAGTACGGTGCACTAGGGGAAGCATGTGTCTCCACTTGAGACACTACTGTAGCACGGTGCACTAGGGGAAGCATGTGCCTCCACTTGAGACACCACTGTAGTACAATGCACTAGGGGAAGCATGTGTCTCCACTTGAGACACCACTGTAGTACAATGCAGTGATGGTGCACTAGGGGAAGCATGAGGCTCCACTTGAGACACCACTGTAGTACAATGCACTAGGGGAAGCATGTGTCTCCACTTGAGACACCACTGTAGTACAATGCAGTGGCGGTGCACTAGGGGAAGCATGTGGCTCCACTTGAGACACCACTGTAGTACAATGCACTAGGGGAAGCATGTGCCTCCTCTTGAGACACCACTGTAGTACAATGTTCTAGGGGAAGCATGTGTCTCCACTTGAGACACCACTGTAGTACAATACAGTGGTGGTGCACTAGGGGAAGCGTATGTCTCCACTTCAGACACCACTGTAGTACAATGCACTAGGGGAAGCATGTGGCTCCACTTGAGACACCACTGTAGTACAATGCACTAGGGGAAGCATGTGCCTCCACTTGAGACACCTCTGTAGTACAGTGCACTAGGGGAAGCATGTGTCTCCACTTGATACACCACTGTAGTACAATGCACTAGGGGAAGCATGTGTCTCCACTTGAGACACCACTGTAGTACGGTGCAATAGGGGAAGCATGTGTCTCCACTTGAGACACCACTGTAGTACAATACAGTGACAGTGCACTAGGGGAAGTATGTGCCTCCTCTTGAGACACCACTGTAGGACAGTGCACTAGGGGAAGCATGTGTCTCCACTTGAGACACCACTGTAGTAGAATGCGGTGACGGTGCACTAGGGGAAGCGTGTGTCTCCACTTGAGACACCACTGTAGTACAATACAGTGACGGTGCACTAGGGGAAGCATGTGGCTCCACTTGAGACACCACTGTAGTACAATACAGTGACGGTGCACTAGGGGAAGCATGTGTCTCCACTTGAGACACCACTGTAGTACAATGCACTAGGGGAAGCATGTGGTTCCACTTGAGACACCACTGTAGTACAGTGCACTAGGGGAAGCATGTGTCTCCACTTGAGACACCACTGTAGTACGGTGCACTAAGGGAAGCATGTGGCTCCACTTGAGACACCACTGTAGTACAATACAGTGACGGTGCACTAGGGGAAGCATGTGGCTCCACTTGAGACACCACTGTAGTACAAAGCACTAGGGGAAGCATGTGGCTCCACTTGAGACACCACTCTAGTACAATACAGTGACGGTGCACTAGGGGAAGCATGTGTCTCCACTTGAGACACCACTGTAGTACAATGCACTAGGGGAAGCATGTGGTTCCACTTGAGACACCACTGTAGTACGGTGCACTAGGGGAAGCATGTGGCTCCACTTGAGACACCACTGTAGTACAATACAGTGACGGTGCACTAGGGGAAGCATGTGGCTCCACTTGAGACACCACTGTAGTACAATACAGTGACGGTGCACTAGGGGAAGCATGTGTGTCCACTTGAGACACCACTGTAGTACAATGCACTAGGGGAAGCATGTGGTTCCAATTGAGACACCACTGTAGTACGGTGCACTAGGGGAAGCATGTGGCTCCACTTGAGACACCACTGTAGTACAATGCACTAGGGGAAGCATGTGGCTCCACTTGAGACACCACTGTAGTACAATGCTCTAGGGGAAGCATATGTCTCCACTTGAGACACCACTGTAGTACTATGCACTAGGGGAAGCATGTGTCTCCACTTCAGACACCAGTGTAGAACAATACAGTGATGGTGCATTAGGGGAAGCATGTGTCTCCACTTGAGACACCACTGTAGTACGGTGCACTAGGGTAAGCATGTGTCTCCACTTGATACACCACTGTAGTACAATGCACTAGGGGAGCATGTGGCTCCACTTGAGACACCACTGTAGTACTATGCACTAGGGGAAGCATGTGTCTCCACTTGAGACACCACTGTAGTACAATGCACTAGGGTAAGCATGTGGCTCCACTTGAGACACTACTGTAGTACAATGCACTAGGGGAAGCATGTGGCTCCACTTGAGACACCACTGTAGTACAATGCAGTGACGGTGCACTAGCGGGAGCATGTGTCTCCACTTGAGACACCACTGTAGTACAATGCACTAGGGGAAGCATGTGTCTCCACTTGAGACACCACTGTAGTACAATACAGTGACGGTGCGCTGGGGGAAGCATTTGCCTCCACTTGAGACACCACTGTAGTACAGTGCACTAGGGGAAGCATGTGTCTCCACTTGAGACACCACTGTAGTACAGTGCACTAGGGGAAGCATGTGGCTCCACTTGATACACCACTGTAGTACAGTGCACTAGGGGAAGCATGTGTCTCCACTTGAGACACCACTGTAGTACAATGCACTAGGGGAAGCATGTGTCTCCACTTGAGACACCACTGTAGTACAATGCACTAGGGTAAGCATGTGTCTCCACTTGAGACACCACTGTGGTACAATGCACTAGGGTAAGCATGTGTCTCCACTTGAGACACCACTGTGGTACAATGCACTAGGGGAAGTATGTGCCTCCATTTGAGACACCAGTGTAGTACAATGCACTACGGGAAAAACGTGCCTCCACTTGAGACACCACTGTAGTACAGTGCACTAGGGGAAGCATGTGTCTCCACTTGAGACACTACTGTAGTACAGTGCACTAGGGGAAGCATGTGTCTCCCCTTGAGACACTACTGTAGTACAATGCACTAGGGGAAGCAGGTGTCTCCACCTGAGACACCACTGTAGTACAGTGCAGTAGGGGAAGCATGTTTCTCCACTTGAGACAGCACTGTAGTAAAATGCACTAGGGGAAGCATGTGTCTCCACTTGAGACACCACTCTAGTACAGTGCACTAGGGGAAGCATGTGTCTCCACTTGAGACACCACTGTAGTACAATGCACTAGTGGAAGCGTGTGTCTCCACTTGAGACACCACTGTAGTACAATACAGTGATGGTGCACTAGGGGAAGCATGTGGCTCCCCTTGAGACACTACTGTAGTACAATGCACTAGGGGAAGCAGGTGTCTCCACCTGAGACACCACTGTAGTACAGTGCAGTAGGGGAAGCATGTTTCTCCACTTGAGACAGCACTGTAGTACAATGCACTAGGGGAAGCATGTGTCTCCACTTGAGACACCACTGTAGTACAGTGCACTAGGGGAAGCATGTGTCTCCACTTGAGACACCACTGTAGTACAATGCACTAGGGGAAGCATGTGTCTCCACTTGAGACACCACTGTAGTACAATGCACTAGGGGAAGCATGTGCGTCCACTTGAGACACCACTGTAGTTCAACGCTCTAGGCGACGCATGTACCTCCACTTGAGACACCACTGTAGTACAATGCACTAGGGGAAGCATGTGTCTCCACTTGAGACACCACTGTAGTACAATACAGTGATGGTGCACTAGGGGAAGCATGTGGCTCCACTTGAGACACCACTGTAGTACAATACAGTGATGGTGCACTAGGGGAAGCATGTGTCTCCACTTGAGACACCACTGTAGTACAATGCACTAGTGGAAGCGTGTGTCTCCACTTGAGACACCACTGTAGTACAATGCACTAGGGGAAGCATGTGTCTCCACTTGTGACACCACTGTAGTACAGTGCACTAGGGGAAGCATGTGTCTCCACTTGAGACACCACTGTAGTACAATGCACTAGGGGAAGCATGTGTCTCCACTTGAGACACCACTGTAGTACAATGCACTAGGGGAAGCATGTGCCTCCACTTGAGACACCACTGTAGTTCAACGCTCTAGGCGACGCATGTACCTCCACTTGAGACACCACTGTAGTACAATGCACTAGGGGAAGCATGTGTCTCCACTTGAGACACCACTGTAGTACAATGCAGTGATGGTGCACTAGGGGAAGCATGTGGCTCCACTTGAGACACCACTGTAGTACAATGCACTAGGGGAAGCATGCGCCTCCACTTGAGACACCACTGTAGTACAATGCAGTGACGGTGCACTAGGGGAAGCATGTGGCTCCACTTGAGACACCACTGTAGTACAATGCACTAGGGGAAGCATGCGCCTCCACTTGAGACACCACTGTAGTACAGTGCACTAGGGGAAGTTGTGGCTCCACTTGAGACACCACTGTAGTACAATGCACTAGGGGAAGCATGTGTCTCCACTTGAGACACCACTGTAGTACAGTGCACCAGGGGAAGCGTGTGTCTCCACTTGAGACACCACTGTAGTACAATGCAGTAACGGTGCACTAGGGGAAGCGTGTGTCTCCACTTGAGACACCACTGTAGTACAATACATTGACGGTGCACTAGGGGAAGCATGTGGCTCCACTTGAGACACCACTGTAGTACAATACAGTGACGGTGCACTAGGGGAAGCATGTGTCTCCACTTGAGACACCACTGTAGTACAATGCACTAGGGGAAGCATGTGGTTCCACTTGAGACACCACTGTAGTACAGTGCACTAGGGGAAGCATGTGTCTCCACTTGAGACACCACTGTAGTACAATGCACTAGGGGAAGCATGTGTCTCCATTTGAGACACCACTGTAGTACAATGCAGTGACGGTGCACTAGGGGAAGCATGTGGCTCCACTTGAGACACCACTGTAGTACAATACAGTGACGGTGCACTAGGGGAAGCATGTGGCTCCACTTGAGACACCACTGTAGTACAGTGCACTAGGGGAAGCATGTGGCTCCACTTGAGACACCACTGTAGTACGGTGCACTAGGGGAAGCATGTGGCTCCACTTGAGACACCACTGTAGTACAATACAGTGACGGTGCACTAGGGGAAGCATGTGGCTCCACTTGAGACACCACTGTAGTACAGTGCACTAGGGGAAGCATGTGTCTCCACTTGAGACACCACTGTAGTACAATGCACTAGGGGAAGCATGTGTCTCCATTTGAGACACCACTGTAGTACAATGCAGTGACGGTGCACTAGGGGAAGCATGTGGCTCCACTTGAGACACCACTGTATTACAGTGCACTAGGGGAAGCATGTGGCTCCACTTGAGACACCACTGTAGTACGGTGCACTAGGGGAAGCATGTGGCTCCACTTGAGACACCACTGTAGTACAATACAGTGACGGTGCACTAGGGGAAGCATTTGCCTCCACTCGAGACACCACTGTAGTACAGTGCACTAGGGGAAGTATGTGTCTCCACTTGACACACCACTGTAGTACAATGCACTAGGGGAAGCATGTGTCTCCTTTTGAGACACCACTGTAGTACAGTGCATTATGGAAAGTATGTGCCTCCACTTGAGACACCACTGTGGTACAATGCACTAGGGGAAGTATGTGCCTCCATTTGAGACACCACTGTAGTACAATGCACTAGGGGAAACATGTGCCTCCACTTGAGACACCACTGTAGTACAGTGCACTAGGGGAAGCATGTGTCTCCACTTGAGACACTACTGTAGTACAGTGCCCTAGGGGAAGCATGTGTCTCCCCTTGAGACACTACTGTAGTACAATGCACTAGGGGAAGCAGGTGTCTCCACTTGAGACACCACTGTAGTACAGTGCAGTAGGGGAAGCATGTGTCTCCACTTGAGACACCACTGTAGTACAGTGCAGTAGGGGAAGCATGTGTCTCCACTTGAGAAACCACTGTAGTACAATGCACTAGGGGAAGCATGTGTCTCCACTTGAGACACCACTGTAGTACAATGCACTAGGGGAAGCATGTGTCTCCACTTGAGACACCACTCTAGTACAGTGCACTAGGGGAAGCATGTGTCTCCACTTGAGACACCACTGTAGTACAATGCACTAGTGGAAGCGTGTGTCTCCACTTGAGACACCACTGTAGTACAATGCACTAGGGGAAGCATGTGTCTCCACTTGAGACACCACTGTAGTACAGTGCAATAGGGGAAGCATGTGTCTCCACTTGAGACACCACTGTAGTACAATGCACTAGGGGAAGCATGTGCCTCCACTTGAGACACCACTGTAGTTCAATGCTCTAGGAGAAGCATGTACCTCCACTTGAGACACCACTGTAGTACAATGCACTAGGGGAAGCATGTGTCTCCACTTGAGACACCACTGTAGTACAATGCACTAGGGGAAGCATGTGGCTCCACTTGAGACACCACTGTAGTACAATGCACTAGGGGAAGCATGTGCCTCCACTTGAGACACCACTGTAGTGCAGTGCACTAGGGGAAGCATGTGGCTCCACTTGAGAGACCACTGTAGTACAATGCACTAGGGGAAGCATGTGGCTCCACTTGAGACACCACTGTAGTACAATGCACTAGGGGAAACATGTGTCTCCACTTCAGACACCAGTGTAGAACAATACAGTGATGGTGCATTAGGGGAAGCATGTGTCTCCACTTGAGACACCACTGTAGTACGGTGCACCAGGGGAAGCACGTGTCTCCATTTGAGACACCACTGTAGTACGGTGCACTAGGGGAAGCATGTGCCTCCACTTGAGACACCACTGTAGTACAATGCACTACGGGAAGCATGTGCCTCCACTTGAGATACCACTGTAGTACGGTGCACTAGGGGAAGCATGTGGCTCCACTTGAGACACCACTGTAGTACAATGCTTGAGGGGAAGCATGTATCTCCACTTCAGACACCACTGTATTACAATGCACTAGGGGAAGCATGTGGCTCCACTTGAGACACCACTGTAGTACAATGCACTAGGGGAAACATGTGTCTCCACTTCAGACACCAGCGTAGAACAATACAGTGATAGGGCATTAGGGGAAGCATGTGTCTCCACTTGAGACACCACTGTAGTACAATGCACTAGGGGAAGCATGTGTCTCCACTTGAGACACCGCTGTAGTACAATGCACTAGGGGAAGCATGTGTCTCCACTTGAGACACCACTGTAGTACAATGCACTAGGGGAAGCACGTGTCTCCACTTGAGACACCACTGTAGTACAATGCACTAGGGGAAGCATGTGTCTCCACTTGAGACACCACTGTAGTACGGTGCAATAGGGGAAGCATGTGTCTCCACTTGAGACACCACTGTAGTACAATACAGTGACAGTGCACTGGGGGAAGTATGTGCCTCCTCTTGAGACACCACTGTAGGACAGTGCACTAGGGGAAGCATGTGTCTCCACTTGAGACACCACTGTAGTACAATGCAGTGGCGGTGCACTAGGGGAAGCATGTGGCTCCACTTGAGACACCACTGTAGTACAATACAGTGACGGTGCACTTGGGGAAGCATGTGGCTCCACTTGAGACACCACTGTAGTACGGTGCACTGGGGGAAGCATGTGCCTCCACTTGAGACACCACTGTAGTACGGTGCACTAGGGGAAGCATGTGTCTCCACTTGAGACACCACTGTAGTACGGTGCACTGGGGGAAGCATGTGCCTCCACTTGAGACACCACTGTAGTACAATGCACTAGGGGAAGCATGCGCCTCCACTTGAGACACCACTGTAGTACAATGCAGTGACGGTGCACTAGGGGAAGCATGCGCCTCCACTTGAGACACCATTGTAGTGCAATACAGTGACGGTGCACTGGGGGAAGCATGTGCCTCCACTTGAGACACCACTGTAGTACGGTGCACTAGGGGAAGCATGTGTCTCCACTTGAGACACCACTGTAGTACGGTGCACTGGGGGAAGCATGTGCCTCCACTTGAGACACCAGTGTAGTACAATGCACTAGGGGAAGCATGTGCCTCCACTTGAGACACCACTGTAGTACAATGCACTAGGGGAAGCATGTGGCTCCACTTGAGACACCACTGTAGTACAATGCACTAGGGTAAGCATGTGGCTCCACTTGAGACACCACTGTAGTACAATGCACTAGGGGAAGCATGTGTCTCCACTTGAGACACCATTGTAGTGCAATACAGTGACGGTGCACGAGGGGAAGCATGTGTCTCCACTTGAGACACCACTGTAGTACAGTGCACTAGGGGAAGCATGTGGCTCCACTTGAGACACCACTGTAGTACAATGCACTAGGGGAAGCACGTGTCTCCACTTGAGACACCATTGTAGTGCAATACAGTGACGGTGCACTAGGGGAAGCATGTGTCTCCACTTGAGACACCACTGTAGTACAGTGCACTAGGGGAAGCATGTGGCTCCACTTGAGACACCACTGTAGTACAATGCACTAGGGGAAGCACGTGTCTCCACTTGAGACACCACTGTAGTACAATACACTAGGGGAAGCATGTGGCTCCACTTGAGACACCACTGTAGTACAATGCACTAGGGGAAGCATGTGTCTCCACTTGAGACACCACTGTAGTACAGTGCACTAGGGGAAGCATGTGTCTTCACTTGAGACACCACTGTAGTACAATGCACTAGGGGAAGCACGTGTCTCCACTTGAGACACCACTGTAGTACAGTGCACTAGGGGAAGCATGTGTCTCCACTTGAGACACCACTGTAGTACAATGCACTAGGGGAAGCATGTGCCTCCACTTGAGACACCACTGTAGTACGGTGCACTAGGGGAAGCATGTGGCTCCACTTGAGACACCACTGTAGTACAATACAGTGACAGTGCACTAGGGGAAGTATGTGCCTCCACTTGAGACACCACTGTAGTACAGTGCACTAGGGGAAGCATGTGTCTCCACTTGAGACACCACTGTAGTACAATGCACTAGGGGAAGCATGTGGCTCCACTTGAGACACCACTGTAGTACGGTGCACTAGGGGAAGCATGTGGCTCCACTTGAGACACCACTGTAGTACAATGCACTAGGGGAAGCATGTGGCTCCACTTGAGACACCACTGTAGTACAATGCACTAGGGGAAGCATATGTCTTCACTTGAGACACCACTGTAGTACAATGCACTAGGGGGAGCATGTGTCTCCATTTGAGACACCACTGTATTACAATGCAGTGACGGTGCACTAGGGGAAGCATGTGGCTCCACTTGAGACACCACTGTAGTACAATACAGTGACGGTGCACTAGGGGAAGTATGTGCCCCCACTTGAGACACCACTGTAGTACAGTGCACTAGGGGAAGTATGTGCCTCCACTTGAGACACCACTTTAGTACAATACAGTGATGGTGCACTAGGGGAAGCATGTGCCTCCACTTGAGACACCACTGTAGTACAATACAGTGATGGTGCACTAGGGGAAGCATGTGCCTCCACTTGAGACACCACTGTAGTTCAATGCACTAGGAGAAGCATGTACCTCCACTTGAGACACCACTGTAGTACAGTGCACTAGGGGAAGCATGTGCCTCCACTTGAGACACCACTGTAGTACTTTGCACTAGGGGAAGCATGTGCCTCCACTTGTGACACCACTGTAGTACAGTGCACTAGGGGAAGTATATGCCTCGACATGAGACACCACTTTAGTACAGTGCTCTAGGGGAAGTATGTGCCTCGACATGAGACACCACTGTAGTATAATGCACTAGGGGAGGCATGTGCCTCCACTTGAGACACCACCATAGTAAAATGCACTAGGGGAGGCATGTGCCTCCACTTGAGACACCACCATAGTACAATGCACTAGGGGAAGCATGTGCCTCCACTTGAGACACCACTTTAGTACAGTGCACTAGGGGAAGTATGTGCCTCGACATGAGACACCACTGTAGTATAATGCACTAGGGGAGGCATGTGCCTCCACTTGAGACACCACCATAGTACAATGCACTAGGGGAATCATGTGTCTCCACTTCAGACACCACTGTAGTATGGTGCACTAGGGGAAGCACGTGCCTCCACTTGTATAAATGCCCGCCTTTGGCCTGTATCAGCATTTGCAATCTATCAAATTGACTTATGGTTTCCTTCTATGAACCTTATTTTTTGGTATATCATGTTTTGTATCTCATTCTCCTTCATTAGCACTCTTATTTTTGAACATATCAGGAACAAAGGACAACTTCTATGTTGGCATGTTTCATTCATTTCTCCTTATGCTAGAACATCACATGACAAAACTGGTCATAATCAGTCTGTATCAGACAAATGAATAGTTGTATTGTCATTTTGAAACTTCAGGGGTGTAGATGATTAAAAATAGAACTTATGCTCAAGGATTAGGGAAGGATAAATTTTGAACAACTCCATGTTGTTGTCCAAGAACTCCTGTGGTACAGAATTGAGGTGGTGATGCTCTAAATATCTATAATGTTTGGATAACATTCTTTGACTGAAAATGACTTGTGTTGCTCCTGTTCAAGTAGACATCTTTGTGTAAGTCAAATTAATCAAACCAGAACAAAATAAGTTACAACTTTGTTATAGACTCTTTTGCCTTTCAGCATTCAGTCAGCAAGTCTCTGTGAATTAACTAAGTGCCTCTGTATGCATCTAGTGATCTGATATTGTTTATTTACACTGCCTGGATCTCCTATTTCTCGTACTGTTGATACCACATCCAAAATTCTCCAGGTTTACTTTTTCTCCTTCATTTGCCCGATTCGACTGCATCATCAAAGCCTCTTTGTACGAGCAGCCCAAAATTCCTGTTACATGATGTGTTCCTTCTACCGTGAATGTGACATCCTCAGTCAAGCCAGCTTTCACTCCTGTACAAAGAAGCCAGTCCAAGAAGGAATCACTGTAAAGACAGCCATTGAAATGCCTTGTTGGGTAATGGATCCAGCGTCTACAAAGTTGTGCATGGGCTCCCTTTCTTTGGCAGCATTCGACGCGCTGATATTGCATATAAGCCAACTAGTCTTCATGATTGGCCACAATGATTGGGAAATTTGAAAACCCACCTATGATTACATCTATTAGACACTGTTATTTTTTTTATTTTTTGAGTTTAGTTCCATCTCGTATGAAATAGAGTAATTGTGTGAGTGTTGTGCAGAAGCACCATCTGTGAATTTGAATGGACTTCACAATCATTTTGGACTCAGTAGTTACTTTCATGAACAAACCTGCAGTAACAGTGCTCAGAGGTTCTTTTTGCATGTTTAAGAACTACTTCATCTCATTGACTGTACCCAGACTGTGGTAAGGTATTATTTCTAAATGCACAACATCTATGGCAAGTGTTACAGGGCGTTTTTAACTCTGGAATATAGTTTAAAACCAGTCTTGTGGGTTATACGTGTACACAGAGCAGTTGACTACTAGAGTCTCTGCTGAGCAGAGGAACTGTGGACTGACTACAGTTCTGTTGTGAGTTATACGTGTACACAGAGCTGGTCACTACTAGAGTCTCTGCTGAGCGCATAAACTGTGGACTGACTGTGAGTTATACGTGTACATGAAGCTGTTCACTACTAGAGTCTCTGCTGAGCGTAGGAACTGTGGACTGACTGTGAGTTATACGTGTACACGAAGCTGTTCACTACTAGAGTCTCTGCTGAGCGTAGGAACTGTGGACTGACTGTGAGTTATACGTGTACACAAAGCTGTTCACTACTAGAGTCTCTGCTGAGCGTAGGAACTGTGGACTGACTACAGTTCTGTTGTGAGTTATACGTGTACACGAAGCTGTTCACTACTAGAGTCTCTGCTGAGCGTAGGAACTGTGGACTGACTGTGAGTTATACGTGTACACAGAGCTGTTCACTACTAGAGTCTCTGCTGAGCGTAGGAACTGTGGACTGACTACAGTTCTGTTGTGAGTTATACGTGTACACAAAGCTGTTCACTACTAGAGTCTCTGCTGAGCGTAGGAACTGTGGACTGACTACAGTTCTGTTGTGAGTTATACGTGTACACAAAGCTGTTCACTACTAGAGTCTCTGCTGAGCGCAGGAACTGTGGACTGACTGTGAGTTATACGTGTACATGAAGCTGTTCACTACTAGAGTCTCTGCTGAGCGTAGGAATTGTGGACTGACTGTGAGTTATACGTGTACACAGAGCTGTTCACTACTAGAGTCTCTGCTGAGCGTAGGAACTGTGGACTGACTACAGTTCTGTTGTGAGTTATACGTGTACACAGAGCTGTTCACTACTAGAGTCTCTGCTGAGCGTAGGAACTGTGGACTGACTACAGTTCTGTTGTGAGTTATACGTGTACACAGAGCTGTTCACTACTAGAGTCTCTGCTGAGCGTAGGAACTGTGGACTGACTACAGTTCTGTTGTGAGTTATACGTGTACACAGAGCTGTTCACTACTAGAGTCTCTGCTGAGCGTAGGAACTGTGGACTGACTGTGAGTTATACGTGTACACGAAGCTGTTCACTACTAGAGTCTCTGCTGAGCGTAGGAACTGTGGACTGACTGTGAGTTATACGTGTACACGAAGCTGTTCACTACTAGAGTCTCTGCTGAGCGCAGGAACTGTGGACTGACTACAGTTCTGTTGTGAGTTATACGTGTACACAGAGCTGTTCACTTCTAGAGTCTCTGCTGAGTGTAGGAACTGTGGACTGACTACAGTTCTGTTGTGAGTTATACGTGTACACGAAGCTGTTCACTACTAGAGTCTCTGCTGAGTGTAGGAACTGTGGACTGACTACAGTTCTGTTGTGAGTTATACGTGTACACGAAGCTGTTCACTACTAGAGTCTCTGCTGAGCGTAGGAACTGTGGACTGACTACAGTTCTGTTGTGAGTTATACGTGTACACAGAGCAGTTCACTACTAGAGTCTCTGCTGAGCGTACGAACTGTGGACTGACTACAGTTCTGTTGTGAGTTATACGTGTACACGAAGCTGTTCACTACTAGAGTCTCTGCTGAGCGTAGGAACTGTGGACTGACTACAGTTCTGTTGTGAGTTATACGTGTACACAGAGCAGTTCACTACTAGAGTCTCTGCTGAGCGTAGGAACTGTGGACTGACTACAGTTCTGTTGTGAGTTATACGTGTACACAGAGCTGGTCACTACTAGAGTCTCTGCTGAGCGCAGGAACTGTGGACTGACTACAGTTCTGTTGTGAGTTATACGTGTACACGAAGCTGTTCACTACTAGAGTCTCTGCTGAGCGTAGGAACTGTGGACTGACTACAGTTCTGTTGTGAGTTATACGTGTACACAGAGCTGTTCACTACTAGAGTCTCTGCTGAGCGCAGGAACTGTGGACTGACTACAGTTCTGTTGTGAGTTATACGTGTACACAGAGCTGTTCACTACTAGAGTCTCTGCTGAGCGTAGGAACTGTGAACTGACTACAGTTCTGTTGTGAGTTATACGTGTACACAGAGCTGTTCACTACTAGAGTCTCTGCTGAGCGCAGGAACTGTGGACTGACTACAGTTCTGTTGTGAGTTATACGTGTACACAGAGCTGGTCACTACTAGAGTCTCTGCTGAGCGTAGGAACTGTGGACTGACTGTGAGTTATACGTGTACACAGAGCTGTTCACTACTAGAGTCTCTGCTGAGCGTAGGAACTGTGGACTGACTGTGAGTTATACGTGTACACGAAGCTGTTCACTACTAGAGTCTCTGCTGAGCGTAGGAACTGTGGACTGACTACAGTTCTGTTGTGAGTTATACGTGTACACAGAGCTGTTCACTACTAGAGTCTCTGCTGAGCGTAGGAACTGTGGACTGACTACAGTTCTGTTGTGAGTTATACGTGTACACGAAGCTGTTCACTACTAGAGTCTCTGCTGAGCGTAGGAACTGTGGACTGACTACAGTTCTGTTGTGAGTTATACGTGTACACAGAGCTGTTCACTACTAGAGTCTCTGCTGAGCGTAGGAACTGTGGACTGACTGTGAGTTATACGTGTACACAGAGCAGTTCACTACTAGAGTCTCTGCTGAGCGTAGGAACTGTGGACTGACTACAGTTCTGTTGTGAGTTATACGTGTACACAGAGCAGTTCACTACTAGAGTCTCTGCTGAGCGTAGGAACTGTGGACTGACTACAGTTCTGTTGTGAGTTATACGTGTACACAGAGCAGTTCACTACTAGAGTCTCTGCTGAGCGTAGGAACTGTGGACTGACTACAGTTCTGTTGTGAGTTATACGTGTACACAGAGCAGTTCACTACTAGAGTCTCTGCTGAGCGTAGGAACTGTGGACTGACTACAGTTCTGTTGTGAGTTATACGTGTACACAGAGCTGTTCACTACTAGAGTCTCTGCTGAGCGCAGGAACTGTGGACTGACTGTGAGTTATACGTGTACACGAAGCTGTTCACTACTAGAGTCTCTGCTGAGCGTAGGAACTGTGGACTGACTGTGAGTTATACGTGTACACAAAGCTGTTCACTACTAGAGTCTCTGCTGAGCGTAGGAACTGTGGACTGACTACAGTTCTGTTGTGAGTTATACGTGTACACGAAGCTGTTCACTACTAGAGTCTCTGCTGAGCGTAGGAACTGTGGACTGACTGTGAGTTATACGTGTACACAGAGCTGTTCACTACTAGAGTCTCTGCTGAGCGTAGGAAGTGTGGACTGACTACAGTTCTGTTGTGAGTTATACGTGTACACAGAGCTGATCACTACTAGAGTCTCTGCTGAGCGCAGGAACTGTGGACTGACTGTGAGTTATACGTGTACACAAAGCTGTTCACTACTAGAGTCTCTGCTGAGCGTAGGAACTGTGGACTGACTACAGTTCTGTTGTGAGTTATACGTGTACACAGAGCTGTTCACTACTAGAGTCTCTGCTGAGCGCAGGAACTGTGGACTGACTGTGAGTTATACTTGTACACAGAGCTGGTCACTACTAGAGTCTCTGCTGAGCATAGGAACTGTGGACTGACTGTGAGTTATACGTGTACACAGAGCTGTTCACTACTAGAGTCTCTGCTGAGCGCAGGAACAGTGGACTGACTGTGAGTTATACGTGTACACAGAGCTGTTCACTACTAGAGTCTCTGCTGAGTGTAGGAACTGTGGACTGACTACAGTTCTGTTGTGAGTTATACGTGTACACGAAGCTGTTCACTACTAGAGTCTCTGCTGAGCGTAGGAACTGTGGACTGACTACAGTTCTGTTGTGAGTTATACGTGTACACAAAGCTGTTCACTACTAGAGTCTCTGCTGAGCGCAGGAACTGTGGACTGACTACAGTTCTGTTGTGAGTTATACGTGTACACAAAGCTGTTCACTACTAGAGTCTCTGCTGAGCGTAGGAACTGTGGACTGACTACAGTCCTGTTGTGAGTTATACGTGTACACAAAGCTGTTCACTACTAGAGTCTCTGCTGAGCGTAGGAACTGTGGACTGACTGTGAGTTATACGTGTACACAGAGCTGTTCACTACTAGAGTCTCTGCTGAGCATAGGAACTGTGGACTGACTGTGAGTTATACGTGTACACAGAGCTGTTCACTACTAGAGTCTCTGCTGAGCGTAGGAACTGTGGACTGACTGTGAGTTATACGTGTACACAGAGCTGTTCACTACTAGAGTCTCTGCTGAGCGTAGGAACTGTGGACTGACTACAATTCTGTTGTGAGTTATACGTGTACACGAAGCTGTTCACTACTAGAGTCTCTGCTGAGCGTAGGAACTGTGGACTGACTACAGTTCTGTTGTGAGTTATACGTGTACACAGAGCTGTTCACTACTAGAGTCTCTGCTGAGTGTAGGAACTGTGGACTGACTACAGTTCTGTTGTGAGTTATACGTGTACACAGAGCTGTTCACTACTAGAGTCTCTGCTGAGCGTAGGAACTGTGAACTGACTACAGTTCTGTTGTGAGTTATACGTGTACACAGAGCTGTTCACTACTAGAGTCTCTGCTGAGCGTAGGAACTGTGGACTGACTACAGTTCTGTTGTGAGTTATACGTGTACACGAAGCTGTTCACTACTAGAGTCTCTGCTGAGCGCAGGAACTGTGGACTGACTACAGTCCTGTTGTGAGTTATACGTGTACACGAAGCTGTTCACTACTAGAGTCTCTGCTGAGCGTAGGAACTGTGGACTGACTACAGTTCTGTTGTGAGTTATACGTGTACACAAAGCTGTTCACTACTAGAGTCTCTGCTGAGCGTAGGAACTGTGGACTGACTACAGTTCTGTTGTGAGTTATACGTGTACACGAAGCTGTTCACTACTAGAGTCTCTGCTGAGTGTAGGAACTGTGGACTGACTACAGTTCTGTTGTGAGTTATACGTGTACACAGAGCTGTTCACTACTAGAGTCTCTGCTGAGCGCAGGAACTGTGGACTGACTACAGTTCTGTTGTGAGTTATACGTGTACACAGAGCTGTTCACTACTAGAGTCTCTGCTGAGCGCAGGAACTGTGGACTGACTACAGTCCTGTTGTGAGTTATACGTGTACACGAAGCTGTTCACTACTAGAGTCTCTGCTGAGCGCAGGAACTGTGGACTGACTACAGTCCTGTTGTGAGTTATACGTGTACACGAAGCTGTTCACTACTAGAGTCTCTGCTGAGCGTAGGAACTGTGGACTGACTACAGTCCTGTTGTGAGTTATACGTGTACACGAAGCTGTTCACTACTAGAGTCTCTGCTGAGCGTAGGAACTGTGGACTGACTACAGTTCTGTTGTGAGTTATACGTGTACACAGAGCTGGTCACTACTAGAGTCTCTGCTGAGCGCAGGAACTGTGGACTGACTGTGAGTTATACGTGTACACGAAGCTGTTCACTACTAGAGTCTCTGCTGAGCGTACGAACTGTGGACGGACTACAGCTCTGTTCTGATGGATCTTGATATGTTTTGAAATGCTCTTGTGACGTATCAGTTTCCCACCAGTTTATAGGGTGCTTGGAGTTTAGTGTATCTTTTAATCGGGGAAGGACGGTCTCTGTCACTGCGGTGAACCATCACCTTCTGCTATGCACTACACGCGTTTCCACTCCATGTACATTGAACTAAAGTGCAATTTCTCCACTATTCACCTCTCAGTACCACTTAGATGTTCGGCGCTGGCTGGCAGGTTACACAAATGTGGGATTTTTCCTCCATGCTGGCTTCATGTTTAGAACTTAAACACTCAAGCCTTTGAGTTACTTGAGAAGCAGTGTTTTCCAGAAAGCTGTGTGTAGCATATTTACGAGTAAGCTCAACCTGTCTGTAAGCCTGTTGTGTGAAGAGGCATGTTATTTATGGGTAGGGCACTATTCAAGTTCAGGAAGAATGCAATGCCTTAAAGTTTCACATGTCCCAGAATATTTGAACTTCATACTTTTAACAACAAACTCTGACAGTATGTTCAGCACTCACATTCGTGCAGCTAATACAAATGTCCCTCATAAAATTATGTCCATTAAAAGGGAGCTACATTTTTTATTTCCCACCAAATAGAACAGAACTTGCAGTTGATTTCCTTCTGTGCTTTCAATATATGTCAGTGTTGCCAGTTCCATTGTTATATCCAAGAAATGGAAATGGATGAACAGACACAGAAGGGTTACAAATACCACACTGTGAGAAAAGGCAAATACTTTATTTACACAGATGGATGGAGCTTGTTCAGTATACACCTGCCATTGCCTGGAACCGAGCATCCGACCTCCTCAGTTCCTATATCTTTTTTGTAAGGATCAATTCACAGTTGGAGTTCTCTTGTATCCACTGGGGAAAAAAATGGTTTTTAACATCATATTCATATTGCATATTATTCCATGCACATTACTTGACTCTCTTGACCTTTCGAGGCATGCCAGAAAATCCTTCTGTAACAATTCCAATCTCTCGTAGCTTATATTGAGGAAAGTGCATCTTCTCAGGCTTGAAGTGCTGTAAATTAGTGCTACTTACATGACGAATTTCTAAACCATTTCCTTACCATTTTTAGAAATGCAGTGGTTGCACCACTGCTTTGGAAAGCACATTCTTGAAAGTGGATATTGTTGTCTTTCAGATATAGAAAAGCAGTAATGATCTCTGATGGAAATGTTTCCTTGACCCATTTCACATTCATTTTTTAAATCTGTGGGTGCCATGTGCTTTCTAGTTAAGAAAGTAAACAGTTTAATCTCTTCTTTGGGCTACAGGTATTATACATTTTTGATATAGCTGCCACTAATTTCATCTGTTCAGTACGCATGTTTTATTCTTTGATTTCCTGACATTTTAAGAACTCATCCATCTTTGCTTTCTTTACCTCAAAGTCAGCATCCATCTCCGTTATTCTCTTATTGGCGTCCCACAATTTTAGTCATGAACTGTTCTTTTCTTTGTCGGCTTCAAAACACTTATTAGTTTTCTGTTCTATAAACACAGGATTTTATGAATTCAAAATTTGGAACAAAGGGTTCCGGCCACATGTTTTCCAGCCATTTCTGACTTAGGTCTTTATCACTTGGGAATTTGTGAACCGAAAAGCCTTTACTTTTCCGGCTTTGTGTTTTGGGATAGAGCACACAATAATAAACCATTGTGTAAATAATATGATGATACCAGTACTTACGAGTGAAAATTTTTTACTTCATAATTGCCAGCTTTCATTTTATAAGTAGGCCATACACTGTACACTCATGTTTATAACAAACTGAACACCTTCAAATACAAGAGATGGGAACTTCATATTCGCAGGACATATTCACTGGTATGTTCTACAGGAATGATTAGCATTTCAGCCACTTAGGTTCAGCATGTGTCCTGTCACGTAGTAGGCACTGTTAACTGACACCGATGCATATAAGGCACAAATGGCGTCCTGGGGTGTAGCACTCACCTGGTTCCACATTTCATCTTTGGTGGTTGGCATTGCATCACATCACCGCATCTGTTGTTTCACCATATTCCACAAATTTTCGATTGGCGACAAGTCTGGTGATCGTGTGGGCCAGGGCAACAGTCTGACATGTATGACAACAACAAGGCATGTGTTCATGCAGCAACATGAGGTGGCGCATTGTCCTGCTGAAATATGGCATCTGGGGTGTCATGCAGAAAGGATATGGCTACGGGTCGCAGGATGTCTTTCACGTAGGTCAAACTCGTCACAGTGCCCTAAACATGCACCAACTGTGATTTGTAGTTGTACCCAATAATGTACCACATCAAAAGGCATTGAGTTGGCGCTGTATGTCCTGTGTGCATGCCTCTCCTCCTGTCTACAGCGAACCAAAATGCAGCCATCGTTTTCAAACAGACGAACCTGGATTCATCGAAAAATATTATTTGCTGCAATTCCTGTCCCCAGTGACATCGTTCCGTACACTATTGCAGTCTAGCATGTTTATGCACGTTAGTCAAAAGTAGGCAGAGAAGTGAACGGTGCGCTGATAACACAGACCGTAATAAACTGTGATGGTCTGTCACTTCTTATAGTGTATGATGTGTTACACTGTTCCACTGTTGCGCCAGAGCCAGTGAGGATGCAGATCTGTTCTTCAATGTCATTCGGATGACATGTTGATCTTCTCGAGGGTTGTCTGGGTTGTGCAACCAGACCGTCTCATCGTGATCTATGGCCTTCTTTGAAGCCATCTGTACACACACGTTGCACTGCCGACACACTTCGTCCCACATGAGCAGCAGTTTCCCGGATGAATGCATCACATGCACCCTCTTTCAAACTCACTCATTTGACGGTACAGTTCTCGCACGTCTGCTCCATTACCTTCAGTTTATTGTGACAACGAGAGCCACCAGTCGGTGGTTGTGCGCCGAGATGTCAAGTGGACCTTGAACCTTAGGGCTAATCGTTTCTTCGTAACATACTCATGCACATGTCCTGTGAATATGAACTTCCTATCCTATTCTTTAAAAGTGTTCTGGTTTTTGATAAACATGAGTGTATAAACTGAATACGAAATATTCTACAAGGTTACTTTGCTGGGTCTTAATGCAATTAAAGTAAAAAATTTGTGAATTTATCACAATTTTAAGCAAGCATGCAGTGGTACATACACATAAATATTATAGTACTTTTAATTTACATAAGTGTAGCCTACTATAAGTACTAGCATCTTCCCTTATTTGCGGAATTATGCTAAATTCTCGTACATACCACTCTGACAAGTACTAGCACTGCACTATTTCACTCCAAACAACACGCAGTATGTACTGTTATGTTATAAATAACAAGCTAATTACAATTTAAAACTAAGGTTTCAGCATTAAACAATAGGTCCCCTGGGTCCTATACACGCAGTGCCTCTCGTGTATCTTCGCAGTTGTTCGCTTGTATCATGATGTCATCTTCAAAGGCCAAATGCTTTAATTCGGTCTTTCTAGCCCCAGCTCCACTGGTGACCTGTTTGATTCTTATATTTCTCACTTTATTTACCTCCTTTTTTATGACTTGTCAAGCACCAGGTTGAAGATAAAGGGTAACAGTCCATCTCCTTGTCGCACTCCGGTTATGATCTTGAAACACCTTGATGATACTCTTCTGACATTTACCGTGTCTGTGATGTCCTTTTGTATCTCTTCAACAAGGGTGTGCATGTTATAGACACATTACATATGTCAGATGCACTGTGTCTCTATTCCTAACTAAATTCATGACAGCGCTGACGGCTGTTGTACATGCGGCTTGCTACAATAAGAGGATGTGTGTTCTTTCTGCAGCTCATTTTAACCAGCAGAAGTGACCTCCCAGACAAAACAATCTTTACACCGGTCTGTTTTTAGGCCAACTTTGCTTTATGGGAGTGAAGGCGTGGTGGACTCAGGATATCTCATTCATGAGCCATGTCTCATTATCCACTTTGAACCATTTTCGGAGATGTTAAGGTGCCGAAATTGTGTCCCCTAGGAGTTCTTTTAAGTACCAGCAATCTACCGACATGAGGCTCACCGCCAGACTGAGCCAGGATCGTACCTGCCAAGTTGAGGTTAGAAGGCCGGCACCTTAACCGTCTGAGCTACTCAGCACGGCAGAGCTAGAATTAACAGACAAGAAAGTGATGAGATTGATTGCTGGTACTAACATTTGGGAACAGTGGCAGGAGGGTACTAGGAATGAGAAGATAGAAGGCTAAATTAGGGTTGAACTTGATGGATGAAGCTGTACACATAAATCGGCTTCGGTTGTGGGGCCATGTGAAGCAAATGGATAAGGATAGGTTACCTAGGAGAATAACGGTCTCTGTTATGGAGGATAAGGCTGGTAGAGGGAGACCAAGATGAGAGTCGCTAAACTCAGTTTCTAACTATTTAATGATAGGAACTAAGAAACTAAACAAGGGCACAAAACTAGTTAGAAATAGAGACTTGTGGTGTCGATCAGTTAATTCACAAGGGCTTACAGACTAAATACTGAAAGGCAAAAATGTATATAATTAAAATATGTTTTTCCCATAGTTGTATGGTAATAGAAAATATTTTCCGTGGCTTCCCATTTTCACCCCTGTGTCCACTACCTTCCTTCTGCTTCCCCTTTTCTAAACATCATCATCGTATGACCATTCTGTGTTTTTGTGACGTAAAGCATGTGGTGAAAAAGACTTTATTTGTAGCCGTTGTTGTAGCTCAGCAAGAGTCATGTCACAAGTACGAGGAGTAACATTCTAAAGGAGGGAGTACACCCTCATATTTACAACTAACATTGTAACCTTGAAATTATTAATAGGATAAATAAGAGAAGACTTATGAATGATTTAGAAAACATTCATATCCTTCTTGATATGTTAACAAATAATGATCGAATTTAAGGGATACGAATGAACAAAGAACTCTCTATATGAATGTATATACTAAGGGGGGTAGCAGCCTTCTGGTAGTTGCAAGGGCGGCAGTCTAGATGATTGACTGATATGGCCTTGTAATAATACTCAACATAGCTTAGCTGTGTTGATACTGCTACACGGCTGAAAGCAGCGGGAAACTACAGCCGTAACTACCTCCCGAGGACATGCAGCTCTCTCTGTATGAATGATGTACTGATGATGGCTTCCTCCCGGGTAAAATATTCCGGAGGTAAACTAGTCCCCCATTCGGATCTCCGGGTGGGGACTACACGAGAGGGGGCGATCATCAGGAAGATGGATACTGACATTCTGCAAGTCGGAGCGTGGAATGTTAGAAGTTTGAATCGTGGTAGGTTAGAGAATCTGAAAAGGGAGATGGATAGGCTAAAGTTAGATGTAGTTGGTATAAGTGAACTACGTTGGCAGGAAGAACAGGATTATTGGTCAGGCAACTACCGAATTATCAACACGAAATCAAACAGGGGAAATGCAGGAGTTGGTTTAATAATGAATAAGAAAATAGGGCAGCGGGTAAGCTACTACGACCAGCATAGTGAAAGAATTATTGTCGTCAAGATAGACACCAAACCAATGCCCACCACATTAGTGCCGGTCTATATGCCTACTAGTTCAGCGGATGATGAAGAAATTGAAAGAATATATGAGGTGATAGAAGATTTAATACAATATGTAAAAGGTGATGAGAATCTAATTGTGATGGGAGACTGGAATGCAGTGGTAGGCCAAGGAAGAGAAGGTAGTACAGTAGGAGAATTTGGATTGGGACAAAGGAACGAAAGAGGAAGTCGGCTGGTTGAATTCTGCACTGATCATAATTTAGTCCTTGCCAATACTTGGTTCAAACACCACAAACGACGGCTGTATACATGGACGAGACCTGGAGACACTGGAAGGTATCAAATAGACTTCATTATGATTAGGCAGAGATTCAGAAACCAGGTGTTGGGTTGCAAAACTTTCCCAGGAGCAGACGTTGACTCTGACCACAACTTGTTGGTCATGAAATGCCATCTGAAGTTGAAGAAATTGAAGAAAGGAAAGAATGCAAAAAGATGGGATCTAGACAAGTTGAAAGAAAAGAGTGTGAGGGATTGTTTCAAGGAACATGTTGCACAAGGACTAAACGAAAAGGCTGAAGGAAACACTATAGAGGAAGAGTGGAGAGTCATGAAAAATGAAGTCAGTAGGGCTGCTGAAGAAATGTTACGAAGGACGAAAAGATCAACTAAGAATCAGTGGATGACTTAGGAGATACTAGACCTGATTGATGAACGACAAAAATACAAGAATGCTAGAAATGAAGAGGGCAGAAAAGAATACAGGTGATTAAAGAATCAAGTGGATAGAAAGTGCAAGATAGCTAAGGAAGAATGGCTGAAGGAGAAGTGCAAGGATGGTCCTGGGAAAGGCAGATGCTGCATACAGGAAAATCAAGGAAACCTTTGGAGAAAGGAAATCTAGGTGCATGAATATTAAGAGCTCAGATGGAAAGCCACTTCTAGGGAAAGAAGACAAAGCAGAAAGATGGCAGCAGCATATTCAACAGTTGTATCAAGGTAAAGATGTAGATAATTTCGTTCTGGAACATGAAGAGGCTGTTGATGCTGATGAAATGGGAGACCCAATTTTGAGGTCAGAGTTTGACAGAGCTGTGAGTGACCTAAATAGGAACAAGGCACCTGGAATTGATGATATTCCCTCTGAATTACTGACTGCCTTAGGAGAAACCAGCATGGCAAGGTTATTTCATTTAGTGTGCAAGATGTTTGAGACAGGAGAAGTCCCGTCCGATTTTCGGAAGAATGTTGTTATACCTATTCCCAAGAAAGCTGGTGCTGACAGTGTAAAAACTACCGCACCATTAGTTTAGTATCTCATGCCTGCCAAATTTTAACACGTATTATTTACAGAAGAATGGAAAAACAAGTTGAAGCTGAGTTGGGAGAAGATCAATTTGGCTTCAGAAGAAATGTAGGAACACGTGAAGCAATCCTGACTTTACGCCTGATCCTAGAGGATCGAATCAAGAAGGACCAGCCCACGGACATGGCATTTGTAGATCTAGAAAAGGCATTCGATATTGTTCATTGGACCAAGCTATTTATGATTCTGAAGATGATAGGGATCAGATACCGAGAACGAAGAATTATCTACAATCTGTATAAAAATCAGTCTGCTGTGATAAGAATCGAGGGCTTTGAAAAAGAAGCAGCAATCCAGAGAGGAGTGAGGCAAGGCTGCAGTTTGTGCCCTCTCCTTTTCAATGTTTACATAGAACAGGCAGTAAAGGAAATCAAAGAGAAATTTGGAAAGGGAATCACAGTCCAAGGAGAGGAAATCAAAACCTTGAGATTTGCCGATGATATTGTTATTGTATCTGAGACTGCAGAAGATTTCGAGAAGTTGCTGAATGGTATGGATGAAGTCTTGGGTAAGGAGTACAAGATAAAAATAAATAAGTCCAAAACAAAAGTAATGGAGTGCAGTCGAACGAAGGCAGGTGATGTAGGAAATATTAGATTAGGAAACGAAGTCTTAAAGGAAGTAGATGAATATTGTTACTTGGATAGTAAAATAACTAACGATGGCAGAAGTAAGGAGGACATAAAATGCAGACTAGCACAAGCAAGGAAGAGCTTTCTTAAGAAAAGAAATTTGCTCACTTCAAACATTGATATCGGAATTAGAAAGATGTTTTTGAAGACTTTCGTGTGGCATTGTATGGAAGTGAAACATGGACGATAACTAGCTCAGAAAGAAAGAGAATAGAAGCTTTTGAAATGTGGTTTTACAGAAGAATGCTGAGGGTGAGATGGATAGATCGAATCAGGAATGAAGAGATACTGAATCGAATTGGTGAGAGGAGATCGATTTGGCTAAATTTGACGAGAAGAAGAGATAGAATGATAGGACACATCTTAAGACACCCAGGACTTGTTCAGTTGGTTTTTGAAGGAAGTGTAGTTGGTAAGAACAGTAGGGGTAGACCAAGGTATGAATATGACAAGCAGATTAGAGCAGATGTAGGATGCAATAGTTACGTAGAAATGAAAAGATTAGCAGAGGATAGGGTGGCTTGGAGGGCTGCATCAAACCAGTCTATGGACTGAAGACTCAAACAACACCACTAAGGTACATGGAATTACTGAGAAGGATGCAGATGTGCTTCGCAATTAACACGAAGAGATACGTTTCTGATTCACAGCTAGCACCTCCCTCCTGGTGAAAAACAACATCGTCCACCCTCTCCCCACCGAACAAGCAGGCTACAACATACCACTACTATACTAGATCAAGGACAGAGAACACAGACACAGACCCTCACCCATGATTGTGGGAAGTAAGGAGGGTAATCCACAGGCAATGGTTAAGTTAGGACATCTACAATACCCCTGTTTTCCTAAAGAGAGAATTGCAAATGCTAACACTTTCGAAAAGAACCAGTTTTTAATTCCGTCCCATTTCTCTATCGGTTCCAGATCATGTTGAAAACTACACAATTGCCTGGTTGATTGACAAGTGATGAAGTTCAAAACATATCCTAACATTGAATTACAAGAGCATGTACACTTGACAATAAGGAATCCACCTAATGCTGGGGCTGAACCTTATATAAGGCCACGGCTGCTTCCTTCCCACCCCTAGCCCTTTCCTGTCCCATCATCGCAATAAGACCTATCTCTGTCGGTGCAATATAAAGCAACTTTCAAAAAAGGAATCCACCTTAAGTAATAAGATCGTAACAAGTTAACCAGTGTTTTTTCAAACATGCTTCTAAGCAGAAGCATGAAGGATTTAAATAGATGTTTTTCCCTTTTAATTTGGAAGCTGAACAAATGTTTTGATAGTATTTTAATTAAGGATAAATGTTTAATTACACATTCCAAGGATTCCTCCCCCTCCTACACCCTTCCACAATCATCCCCCCTTCCCCATTAGACATAGTTATAAGCTTTTCATGAGGAGAGATCAAGGCTGTTATGATAACAATATATTGCGTATGCTTTTTTCTTTTTGAACCTATGTGTATGTGAGTGTATCTGAAGATGTCTGTGAAGGAATTGAAACGTACTGTGGATGATATGTATAAAATTGCCAAAGGCAAATAAATATATCTATTAGCTGGTTAAACAGTTCTTTGATACCTAGGTTGTCATGTTGATACAGGCATGAAGTGGATAGTCTGTAATAGTATTGAAAGCACAAAACAGAGCCTAAGGGGTGAGTGGTATAAACGACTTGTTAGTATCAGAGGAGTAAAAAACATTACTTCACAATTGCTAATAGATCAGTAGTTCTGTCTCATCAGTTACTCTTTCATTAACAAATTCATCTGTTACCCAATTGTTTGCGGAACATTTCCTACATGATATCAGGTCGGCATGTAATGGGATAGATGCTTGTACAGAAAACTTGAGCCCATTAATTGTGCAAGAAATCACCCAACATAAGTTCACCTTTATTTGTCTTTATAGTGACTTAATTCTTTGTAAATGTAGCCCCAGCTGAAGATTCATCGTGCATCATATTTTATCTTTACCTTCCTTCTTCTTGTCACCCTTTTATATCCCTTCAGAGCTAGGTGAGGAAGTATCCTGGATTCTTTTCCTCCCAATGAAATGAGCACTAAAATTTCTTGATGCGGGTGTTGGCTGCCAAGATGAGCCAGCATGACTACCAACTGAGCATTGCATAGTGATACTTTTCTAAAGATAACCATTTTGGTATTCTCATTTTGTAACCCATCTGTTTAGAGGTTCAAAATGGGATCCTGTTCTGCTCAAGAAGGGACACCATTATGACACGTATTTTTAGTATTATATATCTACAGGTTATTGAATTTTGTTGATTTTTCAAGTTTATAGTAGCTTATAAGTAGCCTATATTAAATATCTCTTTGATTTTTATTCATATCAATAATGTACTTACTTCTGACTGTGTATTGCTAAAGTTCATAGTATGCGCCGTTCATCTCACATTCAACAAAGCGAGAATTCGAGTTACCTTTATGGTGTTTAGAGCCATCTGTTAGCAAACCATGCCTTAGCTTCATGCATATGTTTCAGGCTGTGCCTGCTGGGCTGTCGTGTGTTATTTAGCACAACCGCCATGAGAGGAGCATCCTCCCCGGTACTTACCAGTCGTTGGGTTGAATTGGCTCTCTACATTGGTAGAATCATGGAGAGTACGTTATAGGCAACAGTGATTAACTCAGTAGTTTTTACCATCACTTTGTTCGCTCTCTTGCTTAATGATTGCATACAAGATGTTTTCCAGTCATACGGTATCAGGTCAATCTTCCAGCAGTCAACCAGGATCCAGTTTATGATCTCGATGTATTCAATTCCAGCAAGTTTCAGAGCTTCCACAGTGATGCCATCTTCTGAGGATGCCTTGTAGTTCTTGACAGCAGTAATGACTACCTGCAGAATTGGTTTATTTTGTACATGGATCTCTGATGGATCTTCTGTGGATTACCTTTCCTCTGGATCTTTGCAGTTGAGCGATTGGTTGTTTGATATTCTACCAGAAGATTTGTGTTTTCTCAGTGTTTTTCTTCTTCTTCTTCTTCTTCTCCTTCTTCTTCTTATTATTATTACAGTATTATTATTGATAATATTTCCTTTCAAGAGGGACACCATTATGACACTTATTTTTAGTATTATATATCTACAGGTTATTGAATTTTGTTGATTATTCAAATTTATAGTAGCTTATAAGTAGCCTATATTAAATATCTCTTTGATTTTTTATTCATATCAATAATGTACTTACTTCTGACTGTGTATTACTAAAGTTCATAGTATGCGCCGTTCATCTCACATTCAACATATTATACGCAACACGTTTTCCCAAGATTCGTTTCGTAGCCCACGCCAACCAGATCCCCTCCACACGCCCGCCCCATGTGCCCTGCTTTGGCCTACCCCTATCGCCCCTCCGTTGTTCCTTTGTTTTCACATCTGGACAGCGCTGAGTGACATTCGATAGGATGACAGCCATTCCAAACGTTTGAACCGTGTTTCTTCGTGGTGTCTGTTTACCCGTTAAATATTATATAACCTTATGACTGTAAGGGCACCTAGTGAATAAATCTGGTTTCTTGAAGTTTTGCAATGAAATTTCGCATTTATGCACGATGTAATTAATTAACTTAAGAAATTTCCTTTTTTGTTCGTATTGAACTGAGAATTACAATAAATAAACTTTTAATGTCCACCTTTGCGGCCACTATAAATAAATCTGACCCTTATCTCAGATCAGGAGTATATGGATTTCAGTGCAATGACTGTGGCAGTGCCTATCTTGGGCAAACTGGGTGCAACTTCAAGATAAGATATGCTGAACATGTTAATGCTCTGTGATACAATAGATTCTCTGCTGTAGGCCAACATGTCCATAAGTTAAAACAAGGTTGGAACAAGACATTCAAATACTAGAGTCTTTAAGTAAAGGACCATTGCTGGATGCTACTGAATTTTGTTATATCCATCTAGACCAGTATTTCAATGCAAATCTCAACCTAAATGATATATCCTAGACACCAAAAGTTCTCTTTGATTTCCTTATAGCATTTTTGAAAAATGTTCAAATTCCAAACAAGAATTTAAGTTTACATATTATACGCAACACGTTTTCCCAAGATTCGTTTCGTAGCCCACGCCAACCAGATCCCCTCCACACGCCCGCCCCATGTGCCCTGCTTTGGCCTACCCCTATCGCCCCTCCCTTGTTCCGTCCAGATATGCATACGTGACTCGAGCTGTTCATTGTTTACTGCACGTTACTTGCATCACGATCAGTCTACGGCCGTATGTGGTGAGTCTTGCATACATTTATGTTATTGAGTAGAACCTCAACACTTTCCGCTTCGAATCGTTAATAGTGGGTTTTTTTATTTATTTTTCACAGGTTCCACGTTTTAACTGAGAAACATAGATCTTATATACACCTTAAGGAGGTGTTCATATGTTTCCACCTCATAGGCCTTAGATAGAGAAGAATTTCGTCATACCCGAATTTTATCCAGCAATATTCACAATTTTTAAGATGACTGCAGTTTATGAACCATAGTTGAATGTTCAAAAAATGTTTTAATATTGTAAACCACACATCAAACTTAATGAACTTGCTACTGTATGTCCACAAGGACATCAATCAACTTGAGAACTGTTTAGTGTATGTTTGACTCGCAAGTCTTCTACTTGTTCAACAAGTTTTTATTAGGTGTCATTGTTTTTATTGTAGATTTCATAGGGATTTATATTACGCACAATTTAAGGTATATAATGTATTTTTTAAATAATTTCCCTATTTTCCATTTCTTTGTACAGCTGAAGATGGCGCAAAAAATGCGTCGAAACTAGTACTGTATATAATTAGAATGTTGTAATTACATCTATATAACAACATTATTATTGTATTGAATAGGTGGAGATTAAAAGTTTATTTATTAAAACGACATCATGAACCCATTTCTGCCTACCGTGACATATGTCACAGGTGCTTGTTGGTGCTTCTTTGCAGCAATACATCGCCAGTAATAGGTTTGTAACAGTGGTAATGGCTATAATGTCCCTAACTTGTTGACACAGTATTGAACAGTGTGGCATAGTTCTAATGTGAGGAGTGTTAAATTAAAAGTGTTCTTCTGCTTACCTGACTCATTTGTGCACCATAAAAAGTAACAGTATTTGATTATGAAGGACATCCTGCCAGTGTAAGCTATGAAAATATAAATGTAGAGGATGTGAAATACCACGGCTATTATTCATTCTTCAATCCTCTTGTAGTTCTTGTGTTTATTAAGTTGTATTAGGTGATCATCGAGAATGTTCTATGGCTGATATACTTTGTATTGGTATGTTATAAGAACTCTTGTCATTAAAATTTGAAAATTGAGTACTGTGCAATTCAACTGTTGATGTAGTCCAGTAAGATTTATATATACAGCGAGATAGGGTTTGATTTTAGAGCAGTTGGTGGTGACATCTCTCTCGTCTATACACGTTATATGGTTGTTATCTGTAAAGAAAAGCTAATATGAGTATAGCTTGCGTATGAGGGAATGCCTGGTGTATGTAAGAAATGAAAAGAGTACTTACTATTGTTGCTGTGGAGGTTGTGTACCAATATGTTTGGAGATTTGTTGTGTTCTGCTACGAGTACGTCTGGGGCTCATGTTAGGTGTGTGGAGGGATGTAGGTGGAAGGCAAGGAGGAGTGGCTACTGTGGAGGTAGGGGCGGGGTTAAGTTTGTGATTCGTCGGTTTGTTATGACGTGTGTTTACTAATTTGAGATAGTCATTCTTTATTGCAGGAATGGCTTTGTCAAAGATGATACTGGTTTTCTCTGTAATGTCGTTAATGTTATGATTGGGGTTAGTGTATTAATCCAGAGAAATATAGAAATCTTCGGTTATGTTGAGCAGGGGGCCCTTAGGGTTTATGTTTAATATCATCATGTCATTATTGATGTCTGTGAAATTGTGCTTAGATTCCTCTACATGCTTTCCTATTGATGAGAAATGCTTGTGCTTTACTGCATTTATATGTTCATTATAAGGGATGGTGAAGTTTCTGCCTGTACGTCCAATGTAGCTTGTGTCACAGTTGTTACATTTGATACGGTAGACACCTGTTTGGTTGTATTTACTATTATTATTATTGACTGTTTTGGTGTTGTGTATAGTGTTGGTGCTGTTGTGTGTGGTTTTGAATGCTATATTCAGGTTATGCTTCTTAAAGATATTAGTTATAGTATATATATTGGTGTTGTGGAAGGTAAATACGACATAATCTTTTTTCGGTTTGGCTGTTTTGATTAATTTAGTTTTAGGTTGGGATTTTATTTTGTGAATGATTTTGTTGACCATTTCTTTGCTGTATCCATTGTATTTGGCTATGTCGTGGATTAATTTTAATTCATTATTTCGATCTTCTATTGTCATTGGGATATTGAAAGCTCTATATATCATACTATAATAGGCTGCTCTTTTATGTGTGTTAGGATGAACGGAGTCATTTTTTATGGTATTTAAAGTGTGTGTGGGTTTCCTATAGATCTTGTAAGATAAGTGGGTGTCGTTCCTGGTTATTGTCAAGTCCAAGTAATTTAAGGTACGGTTATTTTCTGTTTCTTTAGTGAATTTAATTTGGGGGTCTAAATTGTTAAGTTTGTCTAGTATAGTATCTGCATCAGTGAATCTATTATCTATAATTACGAAGATATCGTCGACAAATCTACACCAAAAATATATATTATCTATTTTATTAATTGACGTGTGTTCTAGGTGGTCGATATATATTTCTGCTAATATTCCGGAAGCAGGAGATCCCATAGTAATCCTTGTTGCTGATATATGGTATCATGAAATCTGAAGTAGTTATTGTTTAAGGCGAATTTAAGCAGATTCACGAATTCTTCTATTTCTAAGGTGCTCAAGTTGCTATGGTTTTTTAGGTTAGATTCAATTATTTTGACTGTTTGTTTAATAGGAATGTTAGGGTACATGTTTGTTATATCAAATGAAGTAAGGGTATGACGTTTTTCGATTCTTAGTTCTTTGGTTCTGTTGCAAAAATCTATTGAGTTTTGTATTGTTTTGTTTGCTAAAAATGAATAATGCTTTTTCAAAAATTTTTGAAGGAATTGTGATAACTTATAGGTTGGACTGGCTTTATAGTTTATAATCGGTCTCATGGGTACATTTTCTTTGTGTATTTTAGGGTAGGCCCTTGCGGATGGTAATTGGGGGTTCATAGTTATAAGTTTAGCAGATTCTGTTTCGGTGAGAATAAAGTGTGTGCTCTTGAGTAGATTTTTAAAATTCCTTTGTATGTTATTGGTTGGATCTCGGCGTTTAATTGAAAAAGTGTTGTCGTGGAAACATTCTTTAGTCTTTGTTATGTATTCATTCCTATCCATAATGACCGTAGTGTTGCCTTTGTCGGCTTTTGTTATTAATAGATTGTTCTGTTTTATTTTGTTTTTGAGTTTGTTTAGGTTCGATTTATTGGTGGTATTCATGTTTAGGTTATTATTGTGAACGTTATTGATATATTGCGGGATCTTTCTACTGATTTCGTGTCTAACTTCGTCTCGTATATCGTAGGCCTACGGAATTTTCTGTAAAGCGAGTTCTGTTTCGGTAACGGCAATTATAATATTCTGATAGGATGATGCATTACCCCAGCTATGTTTGGGTCCCTTGCTCAACATAGCCGTCTCTACATCGTCAAATACGGTTAGTGTGAGATTTTTTTACGGGTGGGTGAAATTTATGTTGGGAATTCTTGTTAAGATGAGAAGGATCTTTATTTTCAGTTATGGTTAGTGGTTTCGGTTTGCCTTGTTGTTTCAGTGTTTCCAGTTTTTTGTTTAATGTGTTTTGTTTCTTTATGGTTAAATCTTCTATTTTATTTTTAGAAATTTGTTGAAAGCAATTCCAATAGCTATGTGGGAGTTCATGGGATACTTTGAGATCTATTGAATAAAGTTCATTATTGAGATGTTGTTTCTTTCGATATAGGAATTTTATTTCTTCTTTTAACCAAATTTCATTAGTCTTGTTTAGTGTTTTGCGTGTCTGAGCAATTCGTCTATGTTTGTTATTGTATTTCTGGAGAAATTTCGGTGTTAAGTTGTTTGAAAGGCATTCCTTCAAGAAGGCAAAACTTTTGGTTGCGTTCATTAGCTTGATTTTCAGGTTTTGGTATTTGAATGCATTACGTTTTGCCTGGTTGGCTTCCATATTATTATTTATAAGTTTCATATTTCGTATTGATTGGATTCAATGTAATAGACAAGAAAAATGTTCCACCGATCAATAATATTTATTGTGAATGAATTATTGCACTAGTGCCGGTTTCAGCCTCTCTTGGCCATCATCAGCTAGCACACAATATTTCCAGTCATTAGACAAAATTATAGAGATGTTACGTTAGAGCATCCGGATGTCTAATGAAAAAATGGAAATAAAATATATTGCAGTATGTTGCGTTGAAATATGTCTGATTAAATGTGGTGATGGTTATAATAAACTAAAACTTATTGAGTGTGCATGGATATGAGTACATAAACATATTAAAATATATAGGCCACATCATAAGACACTAAAAAATATAGCACATTAAACACATTAAAACTTAGTATATGATGTGGCCTATATATTTTAATATGTTTATGTACTCATATCCATGCACACTCAATAAGTTTTAATTTATTATAACCATCACCACATTTAATCAGACATATTTCAACGCAACATACTGCAATATATTTTATTTCCATTTTTTCATTAGACATCCGGATGCTCTAACGTAACATCTTTGTAATTTTGTCTAATGACTGTAAATATTGTGTGCTAGCTGATGATGGCCAAGGGAGGCCGAAACCAGTACTAGTGCAATAATTCATTCACAATAAATAGTATTGATCGGTGGAACATTTTTCTTGTCTATTACATTGAATCCAATCAATACAGAATATGAAACTTATAAATAATAATATGGAAGCCAACCAGGCAAAACGTAATGCATTCAAATACCAAAACCTGAAAATCAAGCTAATGAACGCAACCAAAAGTTTTGCCTTCTTGAAGGAATGCCTTTCAAACAACTTAACACCGAAATTTCTCCAGAAATACAATAACAAACATAGACGAATTGCCCAGACACGCAAAACACTAAACAAGACTAATGAAATTTGGTTAAAAGAAGAAATAAAATTCCTATATCGAAAGAAACAACATCTCAATAATGAACTTTATTCAATAGATCTCAAAGTATCCCATGAACTCCCACATAGCTATTGGAATTGCTTTCAACAAATTTCTAAAAATAAAATAGAAGATTTAACCATAAAGAAACAAAACACATTAAACAAAAAACTGGAAACACTGAAACAACAAGGCAAACCGAAACCACTAACCATAACTGAAAATAAAGATCCTTCTCATCTTAACAAGAATTCCCAACATAAATTTCACCCACCCGTAAAAAAATCTCACACTAACCGTATTTGACGATGTAGAGACGGCTATGTTGAGCAAGGGACCCAAACATAGCTGGGGTAATGCATCATCCTATCAGAATATTATAATTGCCGTTACCGAAACAGAACTCGCTTTACAGAAAATTCCGTAGGCCTACGATATACGAGACGAAGTTAGACACGAAATCAGTAGAAAGATCCCGCAATATATCAATAACGTTCACAATAATAACCTAAACATGAATACCACCAATAAATCGAACCTAAACAAACTCAAAAACAAAATAAAACAGAACAATCTATTAATAACAAAAGCCGACAAAGGCAACACTACGGTCATTATGGATAGGAATGAATACATAACAAAGACTAAAGAATGTTTCCACGACAACACTTTTTCAATTAAACGCCGAGATCCAACCAATAACATACAAAGGAATTTTAAAAATCTACTCAAGAGCACACACTTTATTCTCACCGAAACAGAATCTGCTAAACTTATAACTATGAACCCCCAATTACCATCCGCAAGGGCCTACCCTAAAATACACAAAGAAAATGTACCCATGAGACCGATTATAAACTATAAAGCCAGTCCAACCTATAAGTTATCACAATTCCTTCAAAAATTTTTGAAAAAGCATTATTCATTTTTAGCAAACAAAACAATACAAAACTCAATAGATTTTTGCAACAGAACCAAAGAACTAAGAATCGAAAAACGTCATACCCTTACTTCATTTGATATAACAAACATGTACCCTAACATTCCTATTAAACAAACAGTCAAAATAATTGAATCTAACCTAAAAAACCATAGCAACTTGAGCACCTTAGAAATAGAAGAATTCGTGAATCTGCTTAAATTCGCCTTAAACAATAACTACTTCAGATTTCATGATACCATATATCAGCAACAAGGATTACTATGGGATCTCCTGCTTCCGGAATATTAGCAGAAATATATATCGACCACCTAGAACACACGTCAATTAATAAAATAGATAATATATATTTTTGGCGTAGATTTGTCGACGATGTATGTATCTTCAGTCTTCAGCCCTAAGGCTGGTTGGATCCTCAACAGCTCTGCCATCAGCTGTCATAGATGGCCTAGGCGTCACTGAAGAGGCATACTAGGGAAATGAGGAGTGAGGTAGTTTCCCGTTGCTTTCCTCACTGAGCCAGAAGTTGCTATTACATATCAGTCTGCCAAGCCCACTGAAATGCATCCATCAACCGACCCTATGAGCAATGTTTTCACACCGTTCATAGCAGGGACTGGCTGCACAAGGAATGGCATTACTAGCATCGCTCACACCTCAGTCACTTTCATATTGTCAAAGCCAAGGATAAGACAGAGACAGATCAATGAAAGTAACAAAATTGCTCTAGCCCATACCAGAAGACATAGTGCACTATCTTCATAATTATAGATAATAGATTCACTGATGCAGATACTATACTAGACAAACTTAACAGTTTAGACCCCCATATTAAATTCACTAAAGAAACAGAAAGTAACCGTACCTTAAATTACTTGGACTTGACAATAACCAGGCACGACACCCACTTATCTGTTAATAAACTTAACCATGATAGGTTAATATTGTGTTTGGTCCGTATTGACTGGTCTGAATGTATAATATAACTATTTATAATAGTTTATTTAAATCCGCCTTGATCAATACACTCATTAAATGAAAGTAACATTATTAATTAAACCATACATGTTTCGGGAAATCTCAACCATTCCCTTCATCAGTGGTTAGATCAAAGAATAACACAATATAACACAATCTTTTGTTTTACAATTTGAAGGAGTATTGTGTCTTCAAGTTTTCTTCTTTTTTTCTTCTTTTGAAGATTCTAAATTTGTGTAGTGTTCTCATTCAGTTCAACCAAAATTGTATGTATTGATCATTTTTATAATATTTCATAAGTTCTCTTTACTCTTTGATATGATGTATTGGGACACAATACTCCTTCAAATTGTTAAACAAAAGATTGTGTCATATTGTGTTATTCTTTGATCTAACCACTGATGAAGGGAATGGTTGAGATTTTCCGAAACATGTATGGTTTAATTAATAATGTTTCTTTCATTTAATGAGTGTATTGATCAAGGCGGATTTAAATAAACTATTATAAATAGTTATATTATACACCCACTTATCTTACAAGATCTATAGGAAACCCACACACACTTTAAATACCATGAAAATGACTCCGTTCATCCTAACACACATAAAAGAGCAGCCTATTATAGTATGATATATAGAGCTTTCAATATCCCAATGACAATAGAAGATCGAAATAATGAATTAAAATTAATCCACGACATAGCCAAATACAATGGATACAGCAAAGAAATGGTCAACAAAATCATTCACAAAATAAAATCCCAACCTAAAACTAAATTAATCAAAACAGCCAAACCGAAAAGAGATTATGTCGTATTTACCTTCCACAACACCAATATATATACTATAACTAATATCTTTAAGAAGCACAACCTGAAAATAGCATTCAAAACCACACACAACAGCACCAACACTATATACAACACCAAAACAGTCAATAATAATAATAGTAAATACAACCAAACAGGTGTCTACCGTATCAAATGTAACAACTGTGACACAAGCTACATTGGACGTACAGGCAGAAACTTCACCATCCCTTATAATGAACATATAAATGCAGTAAAGCACAAGCATTTCTCATCAATAGGAAAGCATGTAGAGGAATCTAAGCACAATTTCACAGACATCAATAATGACATGATGATATTAAACATAAACCCTAAGGGCCCCCTGCTCAACATAACCGAAGATTTCTATATTTCTCTGGATTAATACACTAACCCCAATCATAACATTAACGACATTACAGAGAAAACCAGTATCATCTTTGACAAAGCCATTCCTGCAATAAAGAATGACTATCTCAAATTAGTAAACACGCTTCATAACAAACCGACGAATCACAAACCTAACCCCACCCCTACCTCCACAGTAGCCACTCCTCCTTGCCTTCCACCTACATCCCTCCACACACCTAACATGAGCCCCAGACGTACTCGTAGCAGAACACAACAAATCTCCAAACATATTGGTACACAACCTCCACAGCAACAATAGTAAGTACTCTTTTCATTTCTTACATACACCAGGCATTCCCTCATACGCAAGCTATACTCATATTAGCTTTTCTTTACAGATAACAACCATATAACGTGTATAGACGAGAGAGATGTCACCACCAACTGCTCTAAAATCAAACCCTATCTCGCTGTATATATAAATCTTACTGGACTACATCAACAGTTGAATTGCACAGTACTCAATTTTCAAATTTTAATGACAAGAGTTCTTATAACATACCAATACAAAGTATATCAGCCATAGAACATTCTCGATGATCACCTAATACAACTTAATAAACACAAGAACTACAAGAGGATTGAAGAATGAATGCAACGCAACATGAACTCAAATTTTAATAGACGTTTTTAAAATATACCATGTTTTAATGTGTTTAATGTCCTATATTTTTTGGTGTCTTATGATGTGGCCTATATATTTTAATATGTTTATGTACTCATATCCATGCAGACTCAATAAGTTTTAGTTTATTATAACCATCACCACTTTTAATCAGAGATATTTCAACGCAACATACTGCAATATATTTTACTTCCATTTTTTCATTAGACATCCGGATGCTCTAACGTAACATCTTTATAATTTTGTCTAATGAGTGTAAATATTGTGTGCTAGCTGATGATGGCCAAGAGAGGCTGAAACCGGCACTAGTGCAATAATTCATTCACAATAAATAGTATTGATCAGTGGAACATTTTTCTTGTCTATTACATTGAATCCAATCAATACGGAATATGAAACTTATAAATAATAATAAATCCTCCTTCACTTCCGGCTAGATGATTATGATCAGTGTATGGTAATTTACTATGGTAGACATGGGTGTAAAGAGATTATAAATGGAAAACCTATCCCATTGTGTTATAAAGTTTGGAGTCTAAATGTCAGTAAGTGATACTTAGTGAACTTTGTGATTTATCAAGGAAGAAATCCTGGTGTAAATACTGACTATGAGAAATAAGTAGAACATTGTGCAGAGGTTCTGCTTCAAATGATTGTTGTATATTCTTTGAATCATCCAGAAATGCCCTTTAAATTATATTTCATCTGTTTGTCTACTTCTCACGCTCTGCTGGTTTATCTGTCAGCGTGGCTTTGGAGGAACGGGAACAACTTGAAAAAACAGTGTAACCCAAGGGCTCACATCTCCCAACCCAAAATGTAATGGTGAAGAAGATTAGAGTGTTCTGTGTATAATATAGTAGCAAAGAAAGTGGAGTTTTCATTTGAAAATGGAATGACAACAGTTTCTGTACTGTGCCAAATCAGAGCCATGAATTAGTGATCCAGGTGTATTCAACATGTCCTGTATTTGGTGCGTGTGGATACGAGAGGAGGATGCAAGGAGTGAATGAGATGAAGATAACTGTGTGACGGAAACAGAAAAGGCAGGTCTGGAGCGTGTACCATGTGATAATGCCATGGTGATAAAAATCGCCGAGAGTCAAGACCCCGCACAGAAATTTTCTATGGAGAGCCAGCCTCGCAGGACAAAAAAAAGTGAAGTTAAATTAAATTTGCACGTTGATGTACACTGTAATTATGATAACAAATTACATCATGTGCCTCTTTAGAATTTAGAAGAAAATTTGACCAGAAGGGATGTGCTATATATTTCTGACTAATGGAAATTATGCATTTGTGTTATCACATAAAGTATGTCTCTCCACGCAACACACGGACTACATGGTCTACTACAGTAATTTCCCTGGGTTTCTTCAAATCCAGGGATTATGCTTTGGGTGATAGCAATAAATTTACGATCAAATTAGTTCTTGCATATGATCAAAAACCATGAGATTACTTTAGCTTCTTGAATACACTGCCTCACTGATATTTGTGGTATCAGTGGAATAGATTGATATCTCCCTGGGATGTTTCTAGGGTTAGCCATCTTGTGCCACTTTTAAAATAGGACAGACAAAATTGCACCCTGGGCAGTCTGGGAAGAGTCACGGTGCCATCTCCATGTTACCCGTTGCAAAAGTCTCTTTGTGTAGTAATAAACTGAGACAATATGCAGAACTACTCTGCTTAGATATATAAATTGTTATTCAGAAGCAGTTCACAATGTATTTGTATGAGAGCAGATGAATTTAGAATAATTCCTTTGACCTTTAGGGATGGGTCTATGATTATTATTATTATTATTATTATTATTATTATTATTATTATTATTATTATTGTTACGGACTTTTCCGTGGTAGGTAGAGGTGAAAGAAGGTGCGGGTGTGAATGGGTTTCAAGCTACGAAATTATAGTGCAATGTAAAATTAATTTAAAATTTAACAAGGTTATATTTTCTTTTCGAAAACAAAGAAATAACAAGCATGGCAGGTACAAAGTAGCAATTCAAAAGGGGTTAGTTACAATATTTACAGAATTTG
The DNA here is from genome assembly GCF_040414725.1 of Anabrus simplex. NCBI lineage: Eukaryota > Metazoa > Arthropoda > Insecta > Orthoptera > Tettigoniidae > Anabrus > Anabrus simplex. The sequence goes on from NC_090267.1 coordinate 8,396,401, forward strand.
GGCTTCGCGCCCTGACTTCACAATGCTTGGGCAATCAGCTCAGTTTTACCCCAAATACTAGTTTTAACAGAGGGGGAGAAAACCCCATTCATACCTAGGAGCCCTTGCTCCAAATTACACTGAAAAACCTCCATGAGGCATACAACCCAGAATTTTCAAAAGAGCCACTCACTCTCAAAATTTAAGCCTCTCCCAGGCCACACCAAACTCCACCTTCAAGTTGTCCTCAACGGACATAAACACAGGGGTAAAATACCCAATCTACTGAGGTCTATTAAAAGAAAAGCAGGTTAATTAAATGACCTCTAAAATAACAATTTGAGAGGAGGCGAACTTGCACTCCTAATACACTTTGATTAAGACCTACTTGGCACTAGGCCGTTAATACAAGGGCTAATCCCATGCTAAAGAGGTGACTTAAGAAAAGAACAATTTGTTTTACATTAACGAAAAATAGGTTGAGAAAATAAGTTCACCTCAAGACAATGTGAGTGGGAGCTCGAGAGGGTTAGCACTCTCTATCCCAATATGTCGTTTTACAAGAGAATAGATGAAAAGAGAAGTTACATTTTAGGAAAAGGTTACATGGTTGAACGCTTAGAACCCGCCCCGAAAGTTAAACTGCTGTGCAAGAAAAGAAAGAATTTATTAATCGGCCATTACCTTATTGTTGACCGCCGCCGAGGAAAGAGGCGCTTCCCGCCTCCTGCTATGTACTTAATACACTGAAAGATGGAACAGAAGTGGCTTAGAGACCCAAAAATCAGCAGTTTAAATACTCTCGCGGAAGTTTCTAGGCGTTAGGGGAAAGAAAACACCCTCCCACAAACTCTTTATTGGATAGGACCCCGCAACAGATTCAAGTTGGGGAAGATACATCTGATTGGATAGAAATTAATTGAAGAAATTCGGGATTGGATACATTCATAACAAGGGGAAGAAAGGGGTAAATATTGCCAACTTAAACAATGATAGAAAGAAATTTAACAAAGAACAAACTCTTGAAATTAAATTTTCTCCAAAACAATAGTTCTTTGACTCCGCACTAGGTTGCACTATTGTAGATCTTCAGTAGTGTCCTCTAGAAGAGAAAGTTCACACTTCTTCCTTCAAGCGAAACAAAAACACATCAAAAATGACACAGTTCAAAAACTCAAAATTTTCCACGTGGTGACATCTTCTGAGACGGTAGAAAATTAATACTGTCAATAAAGTTCAGACTTCCTCCAGCAGAGGAGTTTCAACAGGCGCACATTTTAAATTAGCGGAGTGGAGGTGTACCGCCCGGTACAGACCTCCCCCCCCCCAAAAGTTCCTCCAGGGATGACACATGAAATCAGTTTGAAACAAGGTCCAAGTTATGCTGTGGGTATGAAGATTGATTGCCAAAAAATTTATAAGATTTTCTTAATTTGGGGTTGATTTGGTTTCAAAATTTGTTGTTGCAGATGAAGTAAAGTCTTTATATTTGTAGAAGTTGAATTTCTGAAGATAACTTTTTATACTTGAAAGTGAAGAAAAAAAAATTTCAAAGTCCACCAAATATTGCAGTTGAATTCCCAAGTGTAGTCATTACTTATGGTATCTGTTCATGTAGTAGATGGTGATGAAGTGGGATTGCCAGACCGGCCGTTGCGGCTTGCGTCCAAAGGAGGCCGCTCGGACCCCTCAAGTACCCTGAGATACCGCTCGCCCGCACTATGAGGGGAGCAGAGGTGTTGAAGCACGCCGCGCCCGCGGTGAACATATACAGGCTGCGGGCCAGTAGCAGGTCGTGCGCCGCACATCAGCCTTGGCCGGGAGGAGAGCTCCGGCTCGCCGTGCACACGTCGTCCTCGCTGGGGCCGAGGGGGCCCGTCCTCAGCTCCAGTTGCTGCACGGCGCCGCGCGGCTGCGGGGGCACTGAAACATTAAAGCTTGGCGGCAGAATTGTGTTGGACCATCATCTTTTTTGAGGGTACAGGCTTGTGGAGAGGTTGAGGGGCCAGCGGCGTGTAGATATCCATGGCATTTACTATTATGAAGCCACAGTGTAAGGTGGAGCAGGAGACGGGAGCGTGGTAATGGCCGTGGCAAGAACAGGATGGCAGTTTAACGGATCGGGGTGGGTTTTACAAAAGCCTTACATCTAAAACCAAAATATTATAGAAGGGGCAGAATGCCTTAAAAGTGAAACTCAAAAAAAATATAACCTTCATATCCTTTCAAAATAATATGAAGCAAGTTAACACAGAAATTACACCGGTTTCACCTGGGACAGATGAACTCTAAATATCCTCTCGGTGGCTGGATTACTTAGCAATAAGGTAACCGGCGTAAGAAAATCGAGAATGATACAAGGCCCATGAAATCTGGGGGCAAGCTTGCCCGCGGGAACAAAATTTTTGACCATAACCTGGTCACCTACCTTCAAAGTGGTGGGTCTCCGTCCACGATCATACCTTTCCCTAACCTTTTCATGAGATACTTTAAGATTAGCTTTAGCCTTCTTCCAAAGATCTTTAATGTTGTCCGGATCTATTGTCTCGGGCAGAATGTCATTCAGAGACCAGAGGTTAGAGAGCGGCGTGTTGGGAACGAACTTAAACATCAAAGAAGCTGGAGTAAATTTGTGTGATTCATGAACCGCCGAATTCAAAGCAAAAGCTAACCAATGCAGGGACGTGTCCCACCTAGAATGATCTTCATGATGATAGGCAATAAGTGCGGACCTGAGATTACGGTTAACCCGTTCAGCCAGAGATGGTTGAGGGTAATAAGCGGAAGTAGTTACATGAGAGATGGACAAGTCAAAACAGAATTTACGAAATAAATTAGATGTAAAAGCCTTAGCATTATCAGATACAATGTATTGGCACGGACCAAAAGAAGCAAAAATAGAATTTAGGCAAGTAATAGTTGACTGAGCGGTAGCCAGCTTAGTCGGAAATAACCAGGAAAATCTTGTAAAACCATCTACACACACAAAGATGAACTTGTTGGCATTACCCTTTGACTGGGGGAAGGGTCCCACATAATCAATATACAGGCGTTCCATGGGGCGCGACGCTTGATGAGAAGACAAAAGGCCTACTTTAGTGGACATGGTGGGTTTACTGATCAAACAAGATTTACAAGCTTTTACAAGTTCCCGAATTTCACCGTCCATACCTTTCCATATGAACATTTCACGAATCTTTTCACGAGTTTTAAAGATTCCAAGATGCCCCCCCAATGGGGTCGCATGATAGTATTTGAAGATCATAGGTACAAGAACCGCTGGAACAACAACTTTCATCAACTTATCATGCCTCGAAGGGCAACATAGAACACCATTCCTCAGAACATAAGGGACAGCATGTTCCCCAGAAGAAAGGGTTTCCATTATCGGAGCCAGCGTCGGATCTTCACGTTGGTATTTCTCAATATCCCTAAAAAGCATGGGAGCATCTGTTAAGATGGCATTAACACCAGATAGTATGGACTCGGAAGGTGATGAACTGTCGACCGGTTCGTGGGTCTCTACGTCGTTATGAAACATACGGCTGAGTCCATCAGCAACAACATTTTCGGTACCTCTGATATGTCTAACATCAAACTGGAAGGCGGAAATACGAATAGCCCAGCGGGCTATACGACCAGTACGACGCGGCCTACCTAAGACCCAGCTTAAGGCTTGATTATCTGTCTCCAGGTCGAATTTAACGTGTTCCAGATAGAGACGGAACTTTTCTAAGGCAAATAAGACTGCCAAACCTTCGAGCTCATAGATGGAATACTTGGCTTCTTGAGCCGACAATGTCCTAGACGCATAGGCGATGGGTCGCCTCCCTAGTTCAGTCTCTTGAAGAAGGACTGCAGCTACTGCTGACGACGACGCGTCGGTTTGGACGATGAATTTCTTCGAGAAATCAGGCATAGCAAGTACAGGGGCATTACAAAGAGCTAATTTAAGGTCTTCAAAAGCGGCTTGTTGAGAAGGTCCCCACTCGAATTTGATGCCTTTCCTACGAAGAAGGTTTAAGGGCGCCGCTCTATTAGCAAAGTTAGGAATGAACTTTCTGAAGAAATTCACCATACCAATGAACCTGGCGATACCTTTAATGTCCTTGGGAGGTTTAAAATCACGGATGGCCTGTGTTCTAGAATGATCAACTGCTACACCATCGGGTGACACAATATGCCCTAGGAAAGACATAGAGGGCTTAGCGAAGGCAACCTTGGACAACTTAACAGTTAACCCAGCCTTACGAAGGCGATCGAGAACTTCTCGCAGATGATCTAGGTGTTCTTCAAAAGTCTCTGAAAATACTACGACATCATCTAAGTAGTGATATAAGTACTCGAATTTGATGTCGGAGAAGACCCTATCTAGTAGCCTAGTGAGCACAGCTGCCCCCGTGGGGAGCCCGAAAGGCACGCGGTTGTATTCGTATAAATTCCAGTCCGTGGCAAACGCTGTAAGGTGTTTAGACTCTTCGGCAAGGGGAATTTGATTATAGGCCTGATTTAAGTCCAAGATGGTGAAGAACTTGGCCTTACGAAACCATGAAAAACAAGAATGAAGGTCGGGAAGGGGCACAGATTGTAACACCACCTTCCGATTGAGAGCCCTGTAATCAATGACAGGCCTGAAACCTCCTTGGGGTTTCGGTACTAGAAAAATAGGCGAAGAATACGCTGACTTAGAGGGCCTAATAATACCGTCCTTCAACATCTGATCGATGATTTCCTTCAGAGCCTTCATTTTAGGTGGAGATAGCCTATACGGTGGAAAACGGACAGGAATCGAATCCGTGACCTCAATTTTGTATTCAATAAGGTCAGTAACACCAAGAGTATCAGAGAACACCTCGGGAAACGACTGACACAGTTTGCGAATACTATCAGCCTGCTCCTCAGGTAGATGTCTAAGGTCTAACAACATCTCATCCTGGGTAGGCGAAATAGAAGAACATGACACAGAATTACACTTTAATAGTGGTATTTTACAACTAGAAGCAAATTTGAATGTGCACGACCTAGACTGGAGATCGAGCACAAGACCAGTGTGAGAAATAAAGTCAGCTCCCAGTATGATGGGGCAAGACAGGTGCTTAGCCACAAACAATTTAATTTTCCATGTAAATTTAAAAATACGAATTTTGACCAGTAAGGAACCTAGAATTTCTAATGGAGATGAATTAGCCGAAACGTATTGAACAGGAGAAGAGACATAGTCAGGAAGTTTACAAACCGTTTTCAATTTAGAATACCATTCAGCCGCAATAACCGAACAAACACTACCTGAATCTAAGAGAGCTGTTATAGGCTCGTTATTTACCTCAATCTTAAGAAAAGGAACAGGTGCGGGGGTATCCGCCGCAATCCTAAGACATTCTTTAGGGCATTCAAAAGATGAACTTGAAGGCTGATCGTTCTCTGCATTTACAATCTGTTTACTAGGGGCTGAGTCTCGGGAAGATGGATTAGTCGACTCAGCCGAAGCCACTAGTCACTTTTTATTATTGGCATAGGTGGAATTTGCACCAGAAGTTGAGCAGGAGGGGGTGCTATTTGAGTTTGGGCAATTTTTGGCGATATGTGAGAAGGCCCCACACTTAAAACAGCCTTGTGATGAACCAGCTCCATTATTTGCCCTACTAGACTTGATCAGAGGACACTTATTGCGCAGATGGTCAGGCGACCCGCAAGCATAACATTTACGAGGGGTAACTGATCGGCGAGGTGGAGGCCGAGTATTACTAAAAGAAGGCGGGGGTCCTTTTGCTACACGCAAAGAATCGGCGTATCTAACTCCTTCCGCTGAGACGGCCAACGCTTCAAGTTCAGAGAAAGTTTGCGGGCACGCCGCAAAACACAAGTATGACCTATAAGATGGTGAAATGCCTTCCACAATAGCTTGTACAATTTGATCCTCAGGGAAGTGAAGAGCAAACACCCTAGTATAAAACTTAATATCTTGGATGAAGTCTGCCAGGTTTTCATCCAAGCGCTGTACCCGATAATAGTATTTCTGAATAAGAGATGACCTCGCGCGGGCAGGAATAAAATTTGCAAGCAGATGTGCATGGAAATCTTCGATAGATGACTGTTCAGCTATGGCTCTTACTATTTTATCTGAGAGAACACCAATAGCATAAGGATACATTATTTGTAAAATTTGACAAGGGGAAAGCGAAAATACGAGGGCATGATCCTGAAATTCAACTAAAAACCTTAAGAAAGAAATAACTTCACTGGTGGTGTTGACCGAAAACTTAGAGATACCTCTTAGCAACATTGCCAATGGATGAGGCAAGCTGCTAAACCCGGGTGACATAGTAGGTAAAGGTTTCAATGGCAAGGAAGTCAATTCAGAACGGATGTTACTCAATGATGCACGACGTTCAGATTCGTTGTCCAATGGGGCAGGGATAGTTTGAGCAGCAACGGTTATCCTATTAACTTCTCCCTTGGGAGGCGCTTCCTCACTACCTGGATTCACTATGGTGGGTTGATCAGATTTGGGAGGAACTTCCCCAGTTAACAATTGAGTGACCTTATTAGATAATTCGGAAATATTTTCCAGGAGCGTACTAGCTTCCTTCCTCTGAACATCATTCAGTTTTAGAGACAACAGATCGTTAACCCTATTCGAAAAATGATATAGCCTGCCTTGCACACGCTTAATTTGATTAGGAGACGGATCATTTTCATCAAAAAAACTAACTACGGAAGCTAGCCCAGTAATATTCTCCGTGATCGTGGAAAGAGAGTCGTCAATTTCTTTCTCTCCCAAATTGGGGATGGAAATGGGCAAATCAAGGGACTCTCTAAGTTTGTTAGTGTCTATTGCAACCGTGCCTCCAGATTGCACATTTCTGATAGTTAATTCATAGATCAACTCCTCCTTGCGCAAATAGTTAAGAAGGAGAACATCGCGAGGGCCGGGCATGATGACAGACCAATTTTGAAAAACTCAAAAAATTCCAGCAACTGAGAAAATGGTTAGAGTTCGGATCAAAACAATTATTATTATTATTATTATTATTATTAATCTCAGTGATAGTCGGAACACCGCGAGTGGTGGAAACAGTGCCGACCATATGAAGAAAAGAAGTTTAGTGCGGGCTAGCTATTTATTGAAAGGAAAGTAGTTTTTAAACAGTAAGGCACGCTGAGACACAGATATCAGGGCATGGACGATATCACTGTGTGGTGGTGATTTGAAGTTACATGAACGTGCTGCTAACATTCGGTGTTAGTGCAACTGCTTTCATCAGCAGAGAATGAGGTTTGAACCAGGGAACAGTAACTCAGCTCTGGATCCTGAAATTCCCATAATAATAGGAGTTGTGATGGAGTCCTGGGCTCCCTCACCATGGGTCTTCCCAACACTCGAACGGAAAGCACAATGCAGTAACAAGATAAGTACATTATCACATTATAAGTAATTATGAATGAGTAGCTGGTAAATAATACATTATTCAATTAGGATGTCTATTTATCCTACTTAGGTATTTATATAGGAAGCTTTTGAGTGAGTTAATTCAGTTAAATTTAACAGAAGTCATGCAGAGATCTTTGTAATCACTCAACTGTTGTTATTAGTTCACAGTCATACTGTAGTTCATTTTTGGAAGTGCATTAGTTGTAATGTTCAAGAATGGGAATTATTATTTGTTTTTTGAGTGCATTAGTTTTAAAGATTAAGGTGTTGGGAAATAATGGTATAGTAATTGCATGTAAATAGATGTCTTTAAAGCCTGTTGGATGGATGAGGAATGCACTCATTTTTGTAATGTAAATTGGTAGAAACTTTGTAGCATAAGACCATGGCTGGAGATGTGCTGTATGGTGTACTATAAACAATGCTGGGATTCGAATCCAAGACCCTCCATTTAGATAGAGCTGTCGATAAGGAAGCACATTTAATATTAATTTCCTCTTGTCCCATAAATTTTAGATAAATTTTAGATGTCATTTTTATGTGAGTGTGCCCTGAGTTTAAGAAAGCTTTTTCCTTGGGTGTGCTCAGGTTATATATTTCTTGAGACTTGGTCAGCAGGAATTGGATAGCGAGGTGGTCCCTTTTTAATATTGAAACTAGCAGATGTACCCGTGCTTCGCTGCGGTATTCTCCATTGTATATGGATATCGAAGTAAATTACTGTACATGCAGTGAATGAGATTTTTAAATTTGCATGCCACTCAGCGTCATCCAGAAACAGCGCGGGGAGGTTCTCATATGTTTTTCCAATGTAAAGTGCAAGTTGCGGAGTTGTGATGATAACGGCAGGCTCACTTGCCTACCGCCATTCACAATAGAGTAAGAACATATTCATTATAATTGGAGGTTCCATTACCTACTGTGCGTCACAATCGATTATGGGAGTTTTCGTTACAATTGCAGGTGTCCTCTCCTACTTCCAGACAGATTACAGTTGAGGAATTTTTACTATAAAATCAGGCACCTTCCCTACTGCCAGTCAAAATTGAGTTGCGCTGTTATTATAATTACAGACCCCTTTTCTTAATGACAGTCACACCGAGTTGGTTGGTTTCCAATATAATAGCAAGAACCCTATGCCTAATGCCAGTCGCAGTGTAGATGGGTAAATTTGTTTATAATGGAGGACACTCTTGCCTACTCCCAAACACAATGCGTTAGGGGAGTTTTGAAAAAATTGCATGCTCCCTTGACTTCTGGCAGTCAAATTGAGAAGTGAATTAATATTTACAATGGTAGTCTCTCATTACTAATGATAGATATAAATCAGTTGGGAAAGGATCCCATTCCTACCGCCAATCAAAGTCCATGGGGAGAGTAATGATTACAATAGCAGACGCCCTCCTGCTGAGAGTCACTATCGTTGTAAAATATTAATTATAATGGCAAGCATACCCTTTCTACATCGCTACAAATTGACTTCAATGAATATATACAAATCGGCATACGAAGTATATGCATGTTGACAATATTGCAAACCTTCATTTAAAGATTAATTTTTGCTAAACTATACATCATATCGGCAAACGGATTGTACTATAAGACGCGTCATTTAGCGATCTAAATAGCTGGTCTTACGATAGTATTACTTTTGGGTACTAATATGACAGCTACAAACATAAGGCTAAGCACACCAGAATAATCTCAGGACTACAATGTCCTCATTACACTGCATTCAATTTGTGACACTGTTGAGCACTCGCACGGGAAACAATTTAACGTAAATTTTGTTCCATTGTTTTCAAGTGCATTTTTTTGTCACTATTTCCAGAATACTATAGCCATCTGTTGAGATATGCTCAAACGACCTGCAAAAACAGATCCAGGACACACAGATGTTAGAATTTGGCTCACGTATGGTTACTGGGTGGGCCTTGCTCGTGTAGTATTAGATGATTCTACCTTTCGTATAAGTGATTCGAACTACGAATTATACGTATACAAAGAGCAATATGTAGGTATAATCGAGAAATAGAGACAAATATAACATACAAGGAATAGAGATACGACGAAACTACATAGGACAAAAGTTGTAGATCACTCCAAATTGAACTGAGATTGTGCCATCCGTTTTGTGATACAACTTATGGTTTAGCTGCGAAATACTTCGAAACAAAGGTCTGCACCGTCATTAATATTGCCTAAATATTTCTCGGGGGTAAGAAATCAAGTATTTAAATATCTTGGAAGCTTACCGTCGATTACAGGTTAAGACATGTAACTTCGCCAAATTTTAATTTTGTAGTCGTCTGGCAGATAGTGATTGGGGGAGAGGGGGAATAAAAATGAGGACTATCAGGAAACTATAGCTAACAAATTTGCAGATTGTCATTATTACACTTGAAACAGATAGCTGTACGGAAATTTAGCCAAAATGGTCAATGTATACACACACGATCGTTACGAATTTATTTATATTGAAGAAGATAAGGAATCTGCTATACGTAAAACACATATTGGGCTCTATGTCTGCTGGGCTTAAGCTGCAAAACAGACCATTCGTGATATCTCTATTATTAATCCACCTATCGAAAAAGTTGTACATGAGAAAAAATTTATAAATGGATTTTCATCAATTTTGGTCGATTTCCAGTCAGATTGGTCTTGTATCACTGTTTCGGTTCCCTATAAACCCCCGGTCTATTCCGGGATTTTGACATAGTATGGACCTAAAACTTACATGTCGACAGGTGGCTGCTAAATATGAAGTTTTGTTGAAATATCTCCAGTAGTTTTCAAGTTATAAGAAATACGCTTTACACGCACCCGCCCTTGACCTAAGTCCGGTGGGACTTGTAGCGAAAACCGGTCTGTTAGTGATATCTCCGTTATTAATCCTCGTATTGCAATGATGCACTGGAGATAGGAAAAAAGTTTAGAAATTGATTTCCATTAAGGCAGGCAGATTTTTATCATGTTTGGTTATGTATATTCTGCGCGAGTGCAAAATCACGGTTTCGGCTTCATATAAACCCCCAGTCAGTTGTAATCGATCTAGCGAAGCGAGAGGTTGTATTGTTCCGTGAGTGCTGACTGATATTGCTATAGAGCAATATCGTGCAGCCATAGGTCGATGGCACGGGCGAGTGAAGTGTGTGTGTACGCCAAGTGATGAGGTGCATCTACGAAAATCTGGGCTCGAGGGAGCTATGATGGTGGCAGCAGTGACGGCATAGAAGTGAACCCTGGACCAACGGGATCATTGAGCTGGGAGGACATAGAAAAGATACTTGCCAGATTGAGCAAACGAGGGAGCTAATTCGCGAGTTGAGAAATGATATGACAGAAATGAAAGACTGTATAAAAGAAGAGATAAGAATTATGACAGAAAAGGTGGTGGAAAATTCTAGGGAAATATAATTATTGAAGTGGAAAATGAAGGTGATTAAAGGAGAAATGGATAAAGTGACTATCCAGGACGCAAAGAGGAAAAATGTTTTCTTATACGGCATTCCGGAGAACGAAAAGGAGGATTTGAATGATCTAACGATTAAAGTGTTGGATATTATAAATAATCACATAAAGATAAATTGTAAAGAAGAAGGTATTGATGAAATCTATAGGCTGGGGAGAGTCAAAGGGAAAAGACCTATTAATGTTAAGTTGATTTCGGCGCTGAAGGCGAACAAAATTATCCTCAATTTAAGGAACTTAAAAGGAAAAAGGATTTGGGTAAGAAGAGATATGGATAAAGAGACAGTCATGGAACAGAGAGTCTTGTGATTTCACCTAGTAAAAGCTGGGAACTATGGACTAAAGGCATACATAAGAGGCAAACGTCTTATACTAGGTGACAGTAACTGGTCGCGTATCTGGTCAATTGCACAGCTACGAGAAATGGATAGACAGTTGAGTTCATCACACCAGGAAGTGCGACGGCCTGTAGAGGAAAGAATGTGCCAGTCAGCTGCCTGTACAGTGGCTGATAACGTACAATCTGATGACAACAGCAATCTGCATACTCTACAGAGGAACAGAAGACGGCAGAGTGACGAACAGCTAGTGGAGGAGGATGGACAACCAGCTGACTGCCGAATCGGCACAAATCCAGGAAGCAGCGGCCCATCTGATGACAGAACCAAGGCTTTGGCCGGGAAAGATAAATCCTTGAGTGTAATAAACGTCTGTGTTAAAAAGGGCAAAGGACAGAAAGACAATTTAGACAAAGAAATAATTACTTAACCAGAGGGTAGTATTCTAAAACTGGAGAAAAAGAGAATAACTAGAAGTAAGACAAGCAACTCGTCTGAGGGTAAAAGTAAGAAATAACTAGAATGGAATATTGGTATGGTCAACATTGAAGGTTTCTTGAACAAGTTAGGAAATGAACAGGTGAAATTGTTAATGGCAGAAATGCATATCATTACCTTTGTTGAGAGTTGGATAGCGCCGGGATATGAAGTACATGTTGAAGGTTTTAAAACGTATAGCAAGGCAAGGGGCAGGAGTGCTCGTAAAGGTAGATATCCATCCCGCTGGTATACTAACCTTGATAAGGGAAGAAGTAAAGGAGAAAATTGAAATAATAGAAGCAGATATTGAAGAAATACTTTGGGTGAAAACAAGGGTAAAACAGAAGAGGGATGTTAATCTATGTTTTCGGTTTTGTATATAATCCTTCCGAGGACACGACATTGGCAAACAAGGAATTCTTCACAGAATTAGCACTACAAGTAAACAGATTAAAGAATATATATGAGGGCTTAGGTATTGTAATAATGGGGGACTTTAACGCGAGGATTGCAGACTTAAAACCAATTTATAGTAAAGAGGCTGAGGAAATAATAATTGGAAAAATAATTAGTCAAGATAAAGTTTGCAATAACTGTGGCGAAAAACTATATTAGAATTATGTGGAACAGAAGAACTCTATATTTTAAATGGATGGTGGCCAGGAGATGAAAGGGGTAATTTAAAGTTTATAACAGAAATGGGTGGTAGTGCTATTGATCAAGTATTATGTTCTAATGAGGCATTACCACTCATTGAGAGTATAAATGTTAAAGGTTGGGGAGAATCGCACCACTTACCCATAATTATAAATATGGTAGCACGGAAGAGAATAGTGGGAAGAATTATATAAGTAATATTAAAGGGAGGTCAGTGACAAAATATATATGGAGAGAAGACCTTAGCACAGAATTCAAGGAATATTTCGAAGGTAGGTCCTTTGAAATTATTGAGGCAGGAATAAAGTCCGCGATGGAAGATAATAAAATAAACGAGGCGATAAAGCTAATAGAAAACTCAGTACTGATGGCAGGACATAAGATGCAGGCTCGGGAGGTAAAACTACAAAGCAATGGTGGGTGGTACAATGAAGAATGCAGACAAAGAAATCAGAAGTAATGAAAGCACTAGACACATTTAGAAAAATAGGCGGGCATGAATCAAGAACTGCATTCTGTAGCAAAAGAAAAGAGTATAAAGAATTATTGGTAAAAACTAAATATTTGCGGCAGAAGAAACAGACTGACAACTTAAACAGAGATGCTCTGAATAATAATACTAAGAAAGTATGGCGTAAAATAAATCAAATTTATAAAGATAGAAAAAATATAACTCAGGTAAATATAAGCTTTAGAGAATGGATAGAATACTTTAGTAAACTATTAAGTGGTGAAGATATTTGGAAACAGGATGTACAGAAGATGGGAATCTCGAGAGGATTGGAGTGCACCCTGCCCGATTGAGATAAAGAAATTTCAGCCGACGAAGTAAAGGAAATATTAGAGAAAGGGAGGAAAGAAAAATCAGGAGCCATTTCAGGTATAAACAATGAATTCTGGAAGGAAGTAAGCAAAATAGCTTTATCCTAGCAAGTATAGTCAAAATATTTAACAAGATCTTTGAGAGAGGCAAGATTCCCTAAATCATGGCAAAGCATCATCTGTCCTTTCTCAAATTCTTTCGAGTGGAAAATATCGTTAATAAACAATAAAAATAATATAGGGGACAGTTTACACCCCTGTTTAAGATCCACTTTAGAAGTTACCTCTCCCACTACTAAACCTTTTTTAACTTTGACAGTACATTTAAATTCCGAATATATATTGTCAATTGCTCTTATAATTTTAGCTGGTACTCCAATCTGCCCCAACTTGTGGACGACAGCTTTTCTACTCACCGAATCGAAAGCTTTTTCTAGATTGATTACAGTAATGTACAATGCCTCTTTTCTGCTTAATATATTCACCTATTATTGTTTTAACTACCATTATATTGTCACTAGTCCTCATTCTCTTTCTGAATCCTGCTTGTAATCTCGACAGGATCGTGTACTCCTCTGCCCAATTCATTAATCTTTTTGCCAATATCCATGTGTATATCTTACGGAAAGAATCTAGCAACGTTATCCCTCTATAATTACTTGGGTTAGATCTCTCTCCACGTTTCTTATATAAGAAAAGATATTTTCCACTCGAAAGAATTTGAGAAAGGAGCTTATCCATGTCTCGAGTATCAAGAATTCCAGGCCGACGATATCATTCTACTCGCATTAACACCCAGCAAGATGCAAAATAGTATTAATGAGGAAGAGAACTACTGTAAAGAGTGGAATTTAAAGGTAAACCCACAGAAAACCAGAGTAATGGTTTGTAAAAGAGGTGTAAAGCTTTCTAAGAGTGAACAGTGGTGAATGGGTAAGACAAAGTTAGAAGTGGTTAAAAAAATCGAATACTTACGGACGATTATAAGTAGTTATGGTAGTTGGTCTGACCAAATAAAAAAGATCAAAAATTAGGGGAATAAGTGCCTTGACTAGTATCAAAATATTAGAGAAAATGATGCCTAACATAGAATACAAAATTCAGGAAAACGTATTTAATGCATTAGTTTAAGCTAAGATATTGTATGGATCAGAAATTTGGGGAATAGATCAGGGAATTGTAGCATTAGATGTAATCGTTAGCAAATTCGCCAAAATAATTATGGGACTACCAAACTGTACTGCAAACAGTGGAGTAAGAATGATGTGTAAAGGGGTGAGTATACGGGCTGCTATTGCAAAACAAGTAGTCAAATATTGGTTGAGATTAAAGACGGGGGGACGTGTTGAAATATTAGGCTTAGCCTATCAGCACCAAATGAAACATCTAAACGAAGGCAACTGGGTGGATGGGGTGAAGAGTACAGAGGATTGGGATCATACTGGGTAAGTAATATTTCAAGGGATGACAGGAGATTGTATAAGAAAGTAGCTCAGAGAGTGAAAGATATAGAAAGACAAACAGTTAGGGCAGAATGCAACAACAAGAGAACACTAATAGAATTTTGTAAAATAAGTGAGAATATGACAATAAGGACGCAAATGTTAACAAAAAGGGTAATGAGAGGAATAATCTGGTGGTTGATGGGAGTGTATAAAAATAAAGCTTTAAGAGAAAAAATGACGAAAATAAATGTATTTTATGTAATTCAGATATGGAAGTGGCAAGTTTGATTAAGAAACAAGAAACGTTAGAGAGAAATGATGATCATGAACTGTACACACTTTAAACAGAGAATGGAAAGAACCGGAAAAAATAGCAAAAGTATTTAATATTATTAGAGGTATTTGGGAAAAATGTAAAGAAAACAGGGATAATTACATGTAGTTAAGGAAGAGGTGTCCTGGACTGTACAACTTAGTTAAAATACCTCATGAGGATAAGGTTGTGTAAGTAACTATTAAAGAATACGTCTGTGGTAGTAAACATTATAATTGATGTGGTATCAGTTACAAGTGAGTGGCATTTCGAAATTGAACAGAACCAATGACATGTGATAGCGATGGTTGCGATGTTCGGAGGGTCTCTCCCCTGGGTTGGTGGCCATCCGTGGCTGGGGGGGTCCGTTCATTGCTTCCAATCGGCCATGTGGAGGTGAATATATTATATTTACTGTAATTAATAATCCTGGTCGCATGTGTGTGCGATGGTCACGGCGGGCGAACCTTCTCCCCCTCTCCGGTGGGCGGTATGTGATCGCTGTATGTATAATATATATATATATGTGGTTTGCAGTATATACTAACATTATCTAACTGTTAACGAATTTTAAAATCTTTGAATTTTTGTGTGTCTTACTTTTGGTTATTGGTTTGTTGTCTTGAAGTACGTTCAAATTTAACTACATGTAATGATTTAGATTACAATAAACGAATACGCTCTCCCCAGTTGGTGGTCATCCGTAACTGGGAGAGAAGTGTATTCATTCATTCATTCATTCTATAAACCCCCAGTCATTCCAGGGATTTAGAAACAATATTGGCCCTAAAACCTACCCAAGGACAGGTGGATTCTAAATATGAATTTTGGTAGAAATATATGCATTAGTTTTCGAGTTATAGACAGACAGACAAACAGACACAAAGCTAAAAAATATGCAGATGATCAATATTACACTTGAAACGGATAACTGTACGGAAATTTCGCCAAAATAGTCAATGTACAGACACACGATCGTTACGATTTTATTTATAAGTTTATAGAAGTTAAGGAATCTTCTCCCCGTACAACACCTTTTGGGCTATGTCCGCTGGACTTAGCCTGAGAAACCGACCTGTCATGATATCTCCCTTATTAATCCTCCTGTCGAAGAAATGCACATGACAAAAAATTAGAAATGGATTTCTATTAAGTTTGGTCGAATTCCAGTCAGGTTGGTCTTGTACTGTATATATTGTGGGAGAGTAAAATCACCATTTCGGTTTTTATAAATCCCCAGTCCGTTCCGGGAATTTGAAATGTTATTGACCTTACAACCTACCCTTGGACAGGTGGATGCTAAATATTAAGTTTGGTTCAAATATCTTCAGTAGATTTCAAGTTATAAGAAATACGCTTTACACGTACCCTCTCTTGCTTTACGTCCGGTGGGACTTGTACCGAAAAACGGTACCCCGTTATTAATCCTGGTATCGAAATGATGCACATGAGAAAAAAGTTTTAGAAATTAATTTCCATTCTGACAAGTACATTTCCATTAAGTTTGGTTGTGTATATTTTGAGATGGTGCAAAATCACGGTTTCGGTTTCGTATAAACCCCAAGTCAGTTCAGGGATTTAGAAACAATATTTAACCTAAAAGCTACCCAAGGACAGGTGGATTCTGAATATGAAGTTTGGGGGAAATATATCCAGTAGTTTTCAAGTTATAGAAAGACAGACAGACAGCCAAACACAAAAGCAGACAGACACCAAAAAAGCTACCCTAGGACAGGTGGATGGTAAATATAAAATTTGGTTCAAATATCTTCAGTAGTTTTCAGGTTGTAAGAAATGCGCTTTACACGCACCCGCTCTTGCATTAAGTCCGGTGGGACATGTACTGAAAAACGGTCCAATAATGATATCCCCCTTATTAATCATGGTATCGAAATGATGCACATGAGAAAAAAGATTTAGAAATTAATTTTCATTCAGCAGGTAGATTTCCGTTAAGTGTGGTTGTGTATATTTTTGAGGAGTACGAAATCACGATTTCGGTTTCGGATAAACCCCCAGTCATTTCAGGGATTTAGAAACAATTTTTGCCCTAAAACATACCCAAGGACAGGTAGATTCTAAATATGAAATTTGGTGGAAATATATATATAGTTGTTTTCAAGTTATAGAAGGACAGACAGACACCAAAGCTAAAAATTATGCATATGGTCATTATTAAACCTGAAACGGATAACTGTACGGAAATTTTGCCAAATTAGTCAATGCACAGACAGATAGTCGTTACTATTTTATTTGTATTGATGACAAGTTGTGATTTATGTATCCTGCCAAATGTATTGGAGGTGTTGTTAGTGTGAGATAGGATTTAAGAGATATTGTTCTCCATAGAGTTACATGTTAAAGGTATTATATTAGAATTTCATGCAGAATTGATGTCTCAAAAGTGTCTGTGGAATGGAGAATCAGACCAAAGGTCTAAAGGGGTGTGACTGCTCGTTTATCTTATGGCTGTCAGTGGTTAAATGAGTGGCTCTTTGACGGACGTACAATGTTACAGGAGAAAGACACACTTTCTTGACCGTGTTATTATACGATCAATTATTCATGTTTGTTTTTAAAATACTAGAAGAGTGTTCGACCGTAAGGCCATGTAATTAATTAATGAATATGGGAGGTAGGAACACCTTTTCTTAAATACTGTATTTATGTTTTTCTTTTTCAGCAACTCGCCATAATGACAGAAGATAACTGGTTTTAATCGCGGCAAACCAACGTGTTTTCGCCCGAGTTTTTCCTTGACCTTCATAGAAATGTACACACAGCCAGTGTTTGATTTTGTATTGTTTCATTATTTTGTTGTTTATTGTTTAGGCGATATATTTGGTTTTGTTTGATGTCAGTAAGTTCTGGCCCAGCTCACGTAACGATTCTGGGTTTGTACTTCTAGGGCCAAAGTACTTATTCATTCTATTTAGTTTAGTTCTTTCATGTAACTGGTAAGTGGACATTCACCCCTCAAATAGTTTGAATTATTCTTCTTGTTTATGTTTAATTTTGTTCCCGGTGTCGATGGTAGAGTAATATAGAGTTTGCTGTTGTATTTGTCATTACAATACTTCACTAGATTATTAATGGGGATGTACTTGTCTGAAACAAATTCAAAATCATCTCGGCGTGTGTGTGTTTTCATGTGGTCCTAGTAACCTGTACAAACATATATATGAGTTAAAGTTATAGTTCTTTCATTGTCATTCATTTATCACCAAGGCCATGAAATATTAGTTTGCTCATTTCAGGAGAATTTCAATTGCCTTAGCATAGAGTGACTTTAATTTTCCTCCGCACCCTTAGGCTTGTATCCTAGATTTAAGTTTCAGGACTCGAATAATCCACCCCGAGAATGCCGGTATTCAAGATCCGGGGGGCGGAGAAGTGTGCATTCGAATCCTTCACAGGCGTTGGGCATTGCCACATATGTTGTCAAGGATATACTTGGCTTTAGCTTAGTGGTGGCATAGTATTCAAGGCTAGAAACTGTTCAGTACAAGCAATTCTGAAAGACGAGTGATCATGTCTAAACCTAATTTTGGCAAGTGATAAGCTCCAATAATGACTATATTTTTATTGGGTGCATTGGTAAGGAAAGGATGGCATGTAGCAAGTGTTTCATTAATGGGAATGTGACAAGCGACAAAGGAAAAATTGAAAACTTCAGAGCAAACAAAATGAAGCAAATCTCGTAATTGCGGAGTTGAGAAATGTAGACACTTGTATATCTGTGGAGAATATTTAACCGGTAAATTTTGCGATGATAGGCGATTCTAACGTACGGCATATAGGACAGGAAAATAGGTCAGTGAAAGTGATGTGCCTGCCGGGAAATCGAGCGGAACAGTTGAACAGGAAAATAGAGGACGAATGCGGCGGAAATAGGAAGTAGTAATTCTCCACATAGGAAGTAATGATTTAAAAAGGCAGTTATCTTAATACATTATGGGGGACATCTATGATCTAGTGTTCTCGTCTAAGAAAATGTTTCCAAAGTCAAATGTTGTAATTAGTGGTATACTAAGGAGACCACATGTATCATGGAACAAGTTTGGCAGGTTGAACGGCGAGCTTTAGTATGTAGATGAAAGTTCCGGATCACTCTTTGTAGACGGCAACTGTTGGATCGACGACAGGGACTTCAGAAGAGATGGACTTCACCTCCACCAGTGAGGAGTTGCGAGACTAGATAAACTCTTTTCCAAAGTTACCGAGTCTTTTTCCACCCAACCGGATGACGACGCAGAACGTGCAGTCGATGGGATCAGATTCGATAGAGCTACAGCGACACAGTATACTGTGAGAGGCAGTGATACCGAATCAAGTAAGTACTGTTTGTTCGATTGTTGCAGGTAAACTGTGGAGGTATTGGTAATTAAATCGCAAAATTCGAAAACTTGGTTGATGCGGGTGACCCTGATACAATTGTGGAACAAGTTGGTTTTAATACTTTTCATGCATGATATGCCTGATTCGATAAGATCAGAACTGCACCCTTAGCTTATGATTGCGTCATATACGGGAAATAAAGACAGACGAGGACGAGCTATTGATAGATTGAAAATGGGCATGTGGAAATCAAGTGAAAATCCACTGTGGAAAATGCAAGAAATTCGATTTCAGTAAAAGAAAAAAATGACAGGAAAGATGGATTACAAACTTGGGTGGCGGAAGTGTTGTTGAAGTTGATAGTTGTAAGTACTTAGGTTTTGCTGTTAGAAAAGACTTAAACTGGTCAGTGCAAGTGGAAAATATAATTAAGAAATCTTGGAGATCGTTATATTTTATTATGCGAAATCTCAAGAAGACTAATTCTGGTGCCAAATGTACAGCTTAGAAACGTCTGGAAAGGCCAATTTTTTAATATAGGTCTGCCTGCCGGGATATACAGTATAGTGTACCCGCTCAAAGCCTGAGTCCCAACCAGCATTTATCTCAGGGAGTGTTACGGTCCGAATCCATCGCAACTACTACTCAATAAAAATATAATGTTTTGAGATATAAGATCTCAACTAAATGTAAGGGCGCCATCCAATCAGTACTACAGGGTTGAACGGGACACTCTAATCTTTATCTTTAAGGCTCATCATAAAACACACAAATTTATATATATATTCAGATCAAAGGAAAATTATGAAGGCTCCGTCCTAGGAATGGGGACGGATATTTAAACGGTCACCAAGGGTTTACTATTCTACAAGAACAAGAACCTGGAACTGTTTCCTTGCAAATGCTAAAGGAGCATTTATTTAAGTATACAAATGAAATTTTACACACAATCAAAATCTGTTGACCCTTGATTTGCCGGTAATTTGGCAAATTATTCCTGAAAAATGATTACATAATATTTGTCACTTTTGACCACCCTTCCATTTTGGTGGTAGAACCGTTGATATCTGAAGGTATCAGATTTACCTTCGTTAACACCATGACCATATTTGATCATGGACCGAGAACCTGTTGGCTAAGTAGGCGCGATCACATGGACCATGTTATCGCCTCTACTTTAATTGAGATGAGACCAACCCGGGAAACTACAAACTCTCCCCAGGTTCCTAACCAAGATATGCTAATCGTTAGTTGAAGGAATACGACAAAGGGACTCTAACCTAATGGTCCAGATGTAGGGATTTGCCTTCATTTACACATATTAACTTAACTTATTATTTACAACCAATTGACATTATTTCGTTAATTCGCCAGCTGACTTCCCTAGTATCATCCATCATCATCATCCGAAATAATAAGAAAATTAAATAAAATAAAAAAAATATTTTATTAAATATTATTTTATTATTATTATTTCTTTCGAGAATCTTTATTTTTATTCCCCATCTTTATAATTTGGTCACATACGTTCTCTCCCAAACAGAAATCACCAAGATCCGAATTCACATCGGTCAGGACATAATAGTGTTCGAATCCGCCACCTTATTTTCGTACTGCCGTTAATTCATGGAGGCCATATGCTCCTAAGACAATTCTCAAATCCCATAACATCTCGCAGTTGGGCAAATACCTCCAATCTCCGCAAGTGTTAAATTATTCCTTCCTTTTTCCATCTTGAAGTCCATTTATCCATTGGAACTCTTCAAAACATTTCACCAATTAACCCTCGGTGTGTGGACTCTATTCTACCACTCAATACACCGGTATATAAATACAACCTCTATGTGGGCCTTAAGATCCATCTATTTCTTCATCAACACCAGTACAATTCATTTTCATTTCGGGCCGGATTTCTGTCCCACAAAACTCCAAATCTCAACCTTTGGCTCAAATCCCTCTGGATCTTAAACATAGCGTGACCATATTATAACAGTGCCTATCTCGTTTCTACCAAAATTATTTATGATTATTATGGAGTCCAAAAAAACGTTAAATCAAACATTTAGTGTTAAAACCGGATTCACTGCACAAATTATAATTATTCACGGCACATGTGATCTCCACATTTAAATTACTTTAATTTGCAATCATACTATCCAACTAGGCCCGTGCCTTTATTCTCAAAGATTATTATTAAACACGCCTTTACACATTACCAAATTCTAATGTCCTACTTCGACCCTTGTACAGACTATTATTATTTTGTCCACTGGCGAACTTCGCGATGTTTACACACATATCAATGGACTTCATTCCGTCCCACAACAATTTAAATCACTTGGCAATCCTACCTCTGGATTATCTTAACAACATGCCTTAATATCTATAAAAGTTCCGATAACGGAAACCCACTTTGGAAGCACTCCGAAATGAATATTTACATTATCTTTATGTGAAACGTGCTCCATAATATAGCAAACAACTCAAGCACTTGAATGAACAACTCAACCCAACTATACTCTATTTAATAATCAAAATTATGGTGAGTGCTTGATCTACTCTACATTTTAATTTGTCCCTTTGTCTATCTATCTTTGAATTTATACGAGCCGTAACGGCTCGTTTCACAATCAAGTTACCATGATAAAATATGATTTCCTCCCCCTAACGATAGCTATCTATTAATACATTAAAAGGTACTCAACTCTGCCATTGTAGTCTGCTAAAACCGGACGAGAAGCCATAGCCCCTCCGGTTTTTAGCAATGCATTCCGCTGGTGTTCATGCCAGCTTGAAGAATTAATCCTTGACCCTTTCCAACTTTACACATTTTGAATAAAAACAAATAAATTAACTGTTGCACTTTGGAATAATTTCCACCCTAAATTCTATTCACAAATTTTACACTCTCGGCCTTGTATCTAGCCCACTTAATGTAAATTTACATTCTTCATTCCTTTCCCGGACACTAGGAACATGGGATACCTCGGGATCCCCTTTACAACGGCCCGTGCGCGCACTTGAATTTCCCGTCTCACGTTTGTGTAGCTGACCAGGTATCAGTTTAGAATCGACTGTTTACTAGGTGACATAAACACTCGTGACCGTTCTCATGTAACGCACTTCCTAATATGTTGGTAGAATCTCACACTCCGTAAGTTATGCTTTACTGAGTCCTGTCTATTTAAAACACTTCATACTAGTAGACTTGCTCAGGACTGTAATATGAGCTACATCACGTCATGAATCACTGTACTATGTAACCATATAATACTTCGAACTCTACTCCATGAGTAAGTACACACTCGCACCCCTGGCGTAGTCACGGCTCGAACACACTGTCAAAAGTAGTCACGTACCACGGGCGTGGTATCCGCCCGAACACTTTGTCAGAAGTACTCCGTCCTAGTGTACGACCTCATATTTATACTTGTATCCCCTCTCTTCCGAGTTCAACGGAGGTCATCTTGGAACGCACAGTCCCGATATCTTCATACGACAGTTTGCAGTTTGGCCGGTGGCTTATATATATGATCCAATGATGTAATTATGTTCTCAAATGCTCTATACCAATTCTCAACTATTATCGTTCGCTGGTAATGGATATATTCGCGAATTTAGCTGCCGTAACCCGGCTCGGGGTTTCGCGCTCTATTGTGGCGTCCTTTGCTTTCAGCCAATCAACGAATAGCGTCCATGAATTCTCAGAATTACACCATGCAATCTCCCGCAATTATTAACTTTATATAAGTTTTATGGTATAGTAAGGCTCCTAAATTCCACTTTATTGTGAATCGATACTTGACTTTTTTCTATAAGTTTAATCCACGGAGTTAGCCTCGCTAGTGCTTCTTACAATCCGAAGTTGTCGCCTTGCTTTGGTCAAGTGAATTTTTCCATTGGTCCACCTTACCCACGTGACCGGGAAGGCTCATATTTTTTTCTTCTAGTGCCAACCCCGTGTCCCACTCCGGCTAGTTACATGGAGATACCTCGCCATCATTTCTCAGAATTTTGCACACGGCTCCCTGCGCTGTTGCTACTACCAAGACTGCCCCGGGCTAGGAAAACTTTGGCAACAAGCTAGCCTCTCTCTTTCCTTGTTGTGACAAATTCTGAGAAACCTAATTCTGTCCCCCCATTGTGTTTGTTAATCTCACTGGAGACAAGAGTCTGTGGTATGGTGAAACCTGCCATCTCGGCCTGGCCTGTTCTTACTGTACGTACAGTAAGATACTATTTATTCTGAAAATGAAATATATATTCCTCACTAATTCCTCATAGTTTCAATTGCATGACGCTTATCATACCCCCACCAGGGTGCATTATTTCCCACGCTACGTTTAAAAATTTTGTGCATACATGAAATTTTTAATAACTTTGGAATCACTATAGCGTCATCAATTAATTTCTGACATCCTTCTAAACTCAAGCAGTTCCTTGGCTTCAACAATCTCGTTCCGTCGTTGATGATTCTCCTTTCGAAGTGCCTCGTTCTCTTGTTCTATCTGACGAATCATTGCTATGAACTCCAGGACGTCGCTGTCTAGGTTTCCACATTCTGAACATGGTCTGGCTATTGGTGTAGGCCGGATCATATTTACATCTACTTCCATGGCTTCTTCTTCTCCTACGGCATCTTCTTCTTCTTCATCTCCTTCCCCCTCTTCTTCTGCCTCGTCTTCTTCGTCTTCTCCGCCTTCTTCCATACCCTCGGCTGGAGTGTGGTACAATTTAAGGTTTGCTGCGTTGTACACACTTTCTGTGGTGCCATCCATGCTCTGGACCTTGTAGGAATTATTCTCGTAAGTATGAATAATTTTGAATGGTCCCACATAAAGTCGAGAAAATTTGTGGTATACCTTTTGCTCTGGATTCGACGGCGTCGGCTTCTTGACTAATACAAGCTCGCCTACCCTCAATGGGCGATGAAACCGCTTGTTCCTCAGCCTCCTCAACCTTCTATCAGCTTGCGCTTGCAGGTGCTCACGTGTCTTATTTACGCACATTTCTTGTGATTCTCGCGGATCCGTCGGGCAATCGACGACTTCATGCCATGGTCTGGCTGGAAATTGGTTATGGTGAACCACCGCAGGTATCCGTCCCGTAGCTTCGTGCATAGTGGTATTGATACATTCTGTGATTATCGGCACCACATCGATCCATCGCCAGTGTGCTTCTGAGCAGTAGATCCTACAGAATTTGGCGATCTCCCTCATGATTCGTTCTGACGGGTTGGCTTCAGGATGCCGTATCGAGCTCAGTACATGTTTGATGTCTAGCCTGCGTAGTTCGTTTGCAAATGCCAAGGATGTGAATTGACTTCCATGGTCAGTCAAGATGAATTTCGGCTTACCCATGATTGGGATTATGTGAGATATTATCCCCCTCAATACCAGTTTAGAATTTGCTTTCTGCATGGGATATAGAGCCACGAATTTGGAAAACACGTCTAAGCTTACTAAAATGAATTTGTTTCCCCTGCGGGCCTTTGGCAAAGGGCCGTATAGGTCCATTGCGAACATCTCTTTTGGCTCAGTTGGTAACAATGGACGCGGTGATTGTTTGAGCAAGAATGGATTCGGCTTAATGCGCTGACAAATGTCACATGTTCGCAATACATCTCTGACAATTTTGTTCATTCTATTCCATACGAACGTTTCTTGGATCGTGGATAACACCTTCCCGATTCCACCGTGGCCTATGACTCGGTGAACGTGATTTACCAGTGCCTTTTGGATCTCCGAAGGCACGACTATCCTCAGCTTCGTATGGTTCTCGTCCACGAACTTGTGCAGGGTCCCATTGTAGTAATGGTAATTTGGAGCCATTTTTCCTGCTCTATCAAATTCGGGACTGCCAGGTTGAAGTTTCTGGGTAAAGAAATCAATCATTAAATTGGTAAAATCGTCTCTCTTCTGCAGCGTTCCGATTTCTCTCAATTTTTCAAGTACCTCACGATCCTCATCGACCAATTCCAAACGGTGTATCGCGAAATCATCCGGATTCGGGTTACGGCTTAATGTATCCGCCAAGATATTCAATTTCCCTGGGCAGTGTTCAACGGTAAGATCAAACTGTTGAACAAACAAAGCCCAACGGCTGACCCTCTCACTTGCCATATTGGTTTTCATTATGAATGTCAATGCCTTGTGATCCGTGCGAATGATAATCGGGAAACCATAGATTATCTTCCTCCAATATTGCAAGGCATTGACGATGGCCAACATCTCTAACTCGGTGATGGTGTATTTGGTCTCATGTTTCCGCAATTTTCGGCTCATGAACGCAATGTATGTTTTCTTGCTATTGTTCTCTGGTTCTTCTTGCCATAGGACCGCTCCGATCCCTATGGTGGAAGCGTCCGTCTGAATGATAAATTTGGCTTCGTAGTCTGGATATCCTAATTTTACGCTCTGCAATAGCCTTTGCTTGGTTTGATCGAAAGCCTGTTCGCATGCTGAATCCCACTTCCAACGGTTGTTCTTTCTGAGAAGGTCTTGCAATGGTGCCACGACTGATGTATACTCTGGGCAATGATCCGCGAAGAATTGACACATACCGAGAAACTGCCTGATATGTTTAATTTTGGTAGGTTTTGGGAATAACCTGATTGCCTCTACCTTCAAAGGATTTGGTCGTACTCCTTCTCCGTCAACTAAGTGACCCAACAACAGAACTTCTTCTTGACACAGATGGGACTTAGGTAGATTTACTTTGAAGTTATTCTTCCCCAAATCTGTGAGGACCTCGTCGATGATTTCTAAATGTTCCACTAGAGTCTTTGTGGCTATCAAAATATCATCCACATACCGAATGGTTGTGTCTCTGACTTTAGGGCTGAGGTTTCGATCAAGAGCGCGGATAAGGACTGATCCAGCGTTCTTAATACCAAATGGGAGCCTGTTAAACACATATGTTTGCTGGTCAAACAAAAATCCAGTCAACAATTTTGATTTCTCTTCTAATACTATGTGATGAAAGGACGAGGTGAGATCAAACGTCGAGAAGAACCTCATGTCCCTAAATTTCTTTAAAATTTCTTTAATGGCTGGCGCTTGTTCATATTCTGGTACCAGTCTCTCATTTATGGCCCGTGCGTCCAGGCAAATGCGCACGGAACCATCGGGTTTTCTGACCACCACTAACGGGTTCAAGAATGGAGTCGGGGACTTAGATATAAGACCTTCCTTCTCCATGTCCCTAATAGCCTCCCTGACTTGCGGATAGAATTTCTCCGCGACAGGGTATACCTTTCTCTTATACGGGGACCAGTCGTTAACATTTAATTCATATTCAAAATTTTGTATCCTCCCCGGTTTCGCGCCAAATGTGTCCCAATGTTTTCTCAAAATGTCCGCTAATTTTGCCTTGCCCTCTAGATCGATGTTTGCTTCATTAATTTTTCCCTCAATGTTCTTCTCACAATTTCCATCATCTTCTCCCACAGTTCCGACGATTTCTTCTGTTTCAACGCCGGCTGCGTCTACTAGTTCGTTGTCGCAAATTTGAACCTCCGTATTCCAGACAGTTTCTTCATTATTATTTGTCGCTTCCTGAGTGTCCATTGATGCGTCCTCTATACTATCTTCACACTTGAACTTGATTGTATTGTCTCCCATGTCAATCAAAGCGTGATACTCCGTCATGAAATCAGCTCCAATGATAAGGTTGTAGTTAATCTTAGCCATCACCACGAATGCGTGTGGAAAGGTCGACTGACCAATTTCGACTTCTAATAAAGCTTGCTGCTTACAAATGACATTTTTGTCCGGAACTATCCCTCGAATTTTGATACTCGAAACTGGAATAATAGGGATATTAAATTTTGATTTTAATTCATCCATTAAATTTTGTGAAACTACGGAGATGCTAGCGCCTGTATCAATAAGTGAGCGTATCTTTAAGTTCCCAATCCTAGTGAAGATAATGGGTAACTGTCTGATGCCCTTGGCGATCAGAGTTTGAGGGTCGTCGATCAATTCCTCCGGGGTCGCAATCCATGAATCGATCTTTGCGATCGTCCATTCCCCCTCTAAAATTTGGCGTTTTTTTTGTAGCCCCGAACCTTTGTTCAGGGTCAAATTGGCTTGCATTCGGATCCAATTGGCCCTCCGATCTGGCTTGCTGTAGCTGCATGCTCTCAGCTCCGGAAACCTGTTCATCTAGATTCCTATTCTGGATCGCATCTTTCCATTTCCGTTTATTCAGTTCATCTATATATCGCCTGCTCTCCTGATGTCTATCCTCCAATTCGTCATTTGGCTTCTGACGAGCTGTATGCTGGGCTGGGTTCCGTCCTGGGTACGGGTAAGGTCGACTGTTATTCCTCCTTCCCTCATATCCTCGGTATCCCCTATCTCTCTGGAAGTTTCCCCGGTACTGCGGTCTTCCTTTCTCCTGAAATGTCCCTTGGTTGTTCCATGGTCTAGGTTGCCAATTTTGTTCATACGTTCTACCGCTAGAAGTTGTTAATTCACGACTGGTGTTCGTGCTCTGGTCTCTAGTGGAATCTGTTTTCGGGCTTGTCCCCATCTCAATATTATTAATTTGCGGCTCTGACGATCTTTGGTGCCTACCATTTCCGTGATGGGTCGTCTGGTCAAGTTGCCTTAACAAACTTTCCGCCTGTACTGCAGTGCGTACATTGGAAGCAATCAGCATTCGTTGAATTTCAAACGGCAACTGCTTCGCAATAGCACTTATGAGCTCGGTCTCACAGACCGGATTGTCCAACTCGCGCATTTTATGAAATTGTGCGGTGAAGTACTCGGAGTACTTTGTTG
This sequence comes from Anabrus simplex, assembly GCF_040414725.1. Taxonomy (NCBI): domain Eukaryota; kingdom Metazoa; phylum Arthropoda; class Insecta; order Orthoptera; family Tettigoniidae; genus Anabrus; species Anabrus simplex. The sequence continues at coordinate 8,424,465 of NC_090267.1, forward strand.
GCGCTGAAGTAGAGTATCGTCTCGAGTATAATTCTAACCTGAGATTCTGCTGCGACTCCATACTCCAATACTTCTGTAAAAAGGCTTGGCGGAACCCCATGAAGTCGTCAAAGGTGTAAAGAAACGCCCTGAACCAAATCGCTGGCGCTCCGTCCAAAAATGTTTCCACTGTCCGCAGTTGTTTTTCGGCAGGTATCCTGTGCTCTTGGATGTAATTCGTGATTTCCCTGATGAACCATTTTGGTGTGATTTGCCCTCGAGAATCGAACTTGGGAGGTTTGTCATCTGACATCCTAATAAAATGAACTATAGGAGACGTCGCATGGTTCGCAGAAGCCGACGATGATCCGTCTCCCATGTGGAGTTTCGAACCTGTCGTATCAGCTGCCAAGTTTTCCTCCTTCATCCTATTCAACCCTCTGTTCTCTGGGGTCTCGAACTCCCTATACTCTAGGTTAAAGTCTCGAGTACCGGACCTGTCCTCGTGCGTTTTTAATAATTCCACTTCCTTCCTCAGTTCATCTATTTTATCCGCGTTGACATCCGCAATGAACTTAGTCTTAAACTGTCTCTCTACGCACTCTTCCAGTTTAATGGCTAATTTTCGTTCCAAATCTTCGGTTTCCTGCTCCCGTATTTCAAGTGCTTCGGTCGCTTTGATCAGCTTATCATTTATATCTTCACAAGCCTCCAACCTGTGATCTAGACTTTCGATCCGGACTCCTGCATCCTCTAATTTGGTTGAAACCTCACGATTATTTTTGATGGTTTCAACTTCTGACTCCAGAACCGAAACCTTCGCTTCCGTACGTTGGTGGTCAGTACGTAGCGTTTCCACGTTTTTCACTATCTCGTCAGTTTTCCGTGCGGTTTGAATGATATGGCCTTGGATCTGAGACCTAATCTCCTCCCGTCCGAGCCGGCACTCCTCTCGCATTTTGTCATTTTGGGCCTTTGACTCATCACGATCAGCTGACATCTGGGTCGTGATTTCATTGAGTCCTGCCACGAGCCTTTCCCTGATTTCGTTACGATCCTCCAATGCTTCGGACCTAACTCGCTCTACCCTCTCGGTCACTCGGATCAGACTTGAATCGAAATGTTCTTTCATTTCCTCCTTCGTCTTATGACACGCCTCGCGTACCTGGTCTAGCCCTCGGGTAAATTCACGTTCGTAATTTTGACACGCGGTCCGCACTTCACTTATTTGCTCCGCTAACTCCATCTTACTATTATCACAAGTGATCCGCATTTCTTCAAATTTCTGCTCCATAGACTTATTACTTCGTTCTATAGACCTATTAGTTTGTTCGATAGCCCTATTAGATTGTTCGATAGACTGTTTTAAGGAATCATTTGACTGTTCATTAGACTTTTCTAATGATTTAAATTGAAGAGCCATAGCCCTCATCATATCCGCCATCGTAAGTGATTCTTCCTCTCCTACATGTCCATCCTGGGATATCTCCCCCTCTACATCAGACATTCTGAATTTATATAATAACAAATTAGGGCCAAACGGCTCCTCGCCCTACAGTACTACGTTTAACAGTTGGTCAAGGTCCTATCATCAAACGGTTCAATACTCGAATTAAATTTCTATTTTCTTACCACAATTTATATTCAATCACTCGTATCATACAACGAGTAGAATAAGGACAACAAATCTTGCTTGGTTCCATCCAGAATAAATACGTGTTAGACACATATAGAAAATAAATTTTAAAACTGTTATGTCAAACACCACCCAAAATTTTTGGCATAACACCGCCGTCTCGTAGTTTTAAATCTGAAATAAATAAATTCTCGTCGACAGTTCCAGTTCTCATTCCTGTATTAACTTGGAGTTTGGTACCAAGTATAAATTTTACCATATTCTCCTTGTTCCTACAATATACTCCTACTGCCCTTTGGTGAACAAAGTGTGGAGCCTCCACGTTCGCAGATATAAAATCGCATCAGAAATTTTTACAAAAAAATATTTTACTAACTGATGAGCCCAACACCTACTTCTGTCATCCTATAAATTTAGTCCCGTTCGGAAATTACTACTAGCCTATGCTATGTTAATAAATTTCTGAACACAATGACCGAATAAATAAATGAAAAACAAATGAAATGTAAACATCCAATTTAATAAACAAAGTATTATAACAATGGGGTCATCTCGTACACTAGATGATGCCATCACTATTTAGATTTACCTTTCTAGATCTGAATAAATGCCTCCCAACAACGCATAACCGTGATGCGGTCTATAATTAATTCAAATACCCCGATTGGGTTTAACTATCATATAATCAGCCCAAATGTTTAAGTCCCACGATTGGGTCTAACTATTATGGAATCCGTCCCTTACTTGTGTGACATGATGTCGTCGCTAATGCAACAAAGTTCCGTTTTTTTTTTTTGCAAAATTTAAATTAAAGTCACACGTTGCTCAAGCATGATGCAATCAGCCCTTCACGTTGGCCGCCATGATGTACCCGCTCAAAGCCTGAGTCCCAACCAGCATTTATCTCAGGGAGTGTTACGGTCCGAATCCATCGCAACTACTACTCAATAAAAATATAATGTTTTGAGATATAAGATCTCAACTAAATGTAAGGGCGCCATCCAATCAGTACTACAGGGTTGAACGGGACACTCTAATCTTTATCTTTAAGGCTCATCATAAAACACACAAATTTATATATATATTCAGATCAAAGGAAAATTATGAAGGCTCCGTCCTAGGAATGGGGACGGATATTTAAACGGTCACCAAGGGTTTACTATTCTACAAGAACAAGAACCTGGAACTGTTTCCTTGCAAATGCTAAAGGAGCATTTATTTAAGTAAACAAATGAAATTTTACACACAATCAAAATCTGTTGACCCTTGATTTGCCGGTAATTTGGCAAATTATTCCTGAAAAATGATTACATAATATTTGTCACTTTTGACCACCCTTCCATTTTGGTGGTAGAACCGTTGATATCTGAAGGTATCAGATTTACCTTCGTTAACACCATGACCATATTTGATCATGGACCGAGAACCTGTTGGCTAAGTAGGCGCGATCACATGGACCATGTTATCGCCTCTACTTTAATTGAGATGAGACCAACCCGGGAAACTACAAACTCTCCCCAGGTTCCTAACCAAGATATGCTAATCGTTAGTTGAAGGAATACGACAAAGGGACTCTAACCTAATGGTCCAGATGTAGGGATTTGCCTTCATTTACACATATTAACTTAACTTATTATTTACAACCAATTGACATTATTTCGTTAATTCGCCAGCTGACTTCCCTAGTATCATCCATCATCATCATCCGAAATAATAAGAAAATTAAATAAAATAAAAAAATATTTTATTAAATATTATTTTATTATTATTATTATTATTTCTTTCGAGAATCTTTATTTTTATTCCCCATCTTTATAATTTGGTCACATACGTTCTCTCCCAAACAGAAATCACCAAGATCCGAATTCACATCGGTCAGGACATAATAGTGTTCGAATCCGCCACCTTATTTTCGTACTGCCGTTAATTCATGGAGGCCATATGCTCCTAAGACAATTCTCAAATCCCATAACATCTCGCAGTTGGGCAAATACCTCCAATCTCCGCAAGTGTTAAATTATTCCTTCCTTTTTTCCATTTTGAAGTCCATTTATCCATTGGAACTCTTCAAAACATTTCACCAATTAACCCTCGGTGTGTGGACTCTATTCTACCACTCAATACACCGGTATATAAATACAACCTCTATGTGGGCCTTAAGATCCATCTATTTCTTCATCAACACCAGTACAATTCATTTTCATTTCGGGCCGGATTTCTGTCCCACAAAACTCCAAATCTCAACCTTTGGCTCAAATCCCTCTGGATCTTAAACATAGCGTGACCATATTATAACAGTGCCTATCTCGTTTCTACCAAAATTATTTATGATTATTATGGAGTCCAAAAAAACGTTAAATCAAACATTTAGTGTTAAAACCGGATTCACAGCACAAATTATAATTATTCACGGCACATGTGATCTCCACATTTAAATTACTTTAATTTGCAATCATACTATCCAACTAGGCCCGTGCCTTTATTCTCAAAGATTATTATTAAACACGCCTTTACACATTACCAAATTCTAATGTCCTACTTCGACCCTTGTACAGACTATTATTATTTTGTCCACTGGCGAACTTCGCGATGTTTACACACATATCAATGGACTTCATTCCGTCCCACAACAATTTAAATCACTTGGCAATCCTACCTCTGGATTATCTTAACAACATGCCTTAATATCTATAAAAGTTCCGATAACGGAAACCCACTTTGGAAGCACTCCGAAATGAATATTTACATTATCTTTATGTGAAACGTGCTCCATAATATAGCAAACAACTCAAGCACTTGAATGAACAACTCAACCCAACTATACTCTATTTAATAATCAAAATTATGGTGAGTGCTTGATCTACTCTACATTTTAATTTGTCCCTTTGTCTATCTATCTTTGAATTTATACGAGCCGTAACGGCTCGTTTCACAATCAAGTTACCATGATAAAATATGATTTCCTCCCCCTAACGATAGCTATCTATTAATACATTAAAAGGTACTCAACTCTGCCATTGTAGTCTGCTAAAACCGGACGAGAAGCCATAGCCCCTCCGGTTTTTAGCAATGCATTCCGCTGGTGTTCATGCCAGCTTGAAGAATTAATCCTTGACCCTTTCCAACTTTACACATTTTGAATAAAAACAAATAAATTAACTGTTGCACTTTGGAATAATTTCCACCCTAAATTCTATTCACAAATTTTACACTCTCGGCCTTGTATCTAGCCCACTTAATGTAAATTTACATTCTTCATTCCTTTCCCGGACACTAGGAACATGGGATACCTCGGGATCCCCTTTACAACGGCCCGTGCGCGCACTTGAATTTCCCGTCTCACGTTTGTGTAGCTGACCAGGTATCAGTTTAGAATCGACTGTTTACTAGGTGACATAAACACTCGTGACCGTTCTCATGTAACGCACTTCCTAATATGTTGGTAGAATCTCACACTCCGTAAGTTATGCTTTACTGAGTCCTGTCTATTTAAAACACTTCATACTAGTAGACTTGCTCAGGACTGTACTATGAGCTACATCACGTCATGAATCACTGTACTATGTAACCATATAATACTTCGAACTCTACTCCATGAGTAAGTACACACTCGCACCCCTGGCGTAGTCACGGCTCGAACACACTGTCAAAAGTAGTCACGTACCACGGGCGTGGTATCCGCCCGAACACTTTGTCAGAAGTACTCCGTCCTAGTGTACGACCTCATATTTATACTTGTATCCCCTCTCTTCCGAGTTCAACGGAGGTCATCTTGGAACGCACAGTCCCGATATCTTCATACGACAGTTTGCAGTTTGGCCGGTGGCTTATATATATGATCCAATGATGTAATTATGTTCTCAAATGCTCTATACCAATTCTCAACTATTATCGTTCGCTGGTAATGGATATATTCGCGAATTTAGCTGCCGTAACCCGGCTCGGGGTTTCGCGCTCTATTGTGGCGTCCTTTGCTTTCAGCCAATCAACGAATAGCGTCCATGAATTCTCAGAATTACACCATGCAATCTCCCGCAATTATTAACTTTATATAAGTTTTATGGTATAGTAAGGCTCCTAAATTCCACTTTATTGTGAATCGATACTTGACTTTTTTCTATAAGTTTAATCCACGGAGTTAGCCTCGCTAGTGCTTCTTACAATCCGAAGTTGTCGCCTTGCTTTGGTCAAGTGAATTTTTCCATTGGTCCACCTTACCCACGTGACCGGGAAGGCTCATATTTTTTTCTTCTAGTGCCAACCCCGTGTCCCACTCCGGCTAGTTACATGGAGATACCTCGCCATCATTTCTCAGAATTTTGCACACGGCTCCCTGCGCTGTTGCTACTACCAAGACTGCCCCGGGCTAGGAAAACTTTGGCAACAAGCTAGCCTCTCTCTTTCCTTGTTGTGACAAATTCTGAGAAACCTAATTCTGTCCCCCCATTGTGTTTGTTAATCTCACTGGAGACAAGAGTCTGTGGTATGGTGAAACCTGCCATCTCGGCCTGGCCTGTTCTTACTGTACGTACAGTAAGATACTATTTATTCTGAAAATGAAATATATATTCCTCACTAATTCCTCATAGTTTCAATTGCATGACGCTTATCATACCCCCACCAGGGTGCAATAGGTTTAATAAATTCCCTAGAAAATTTTCGAAGAATAGCGATGTGTTCCGTGAACGGAATAGGAGAAACGCCATTAATTGTGAAAGTCTTGAATCTAGAACTAGGGGAGGCCTGTGTTGTCTTAAGAGCTGCACGTGAGGGTTGCATGGAGTAGCATTAGGAATAGGTTGGAACCCCCCTCGAACTAACCGAGAAATGATCACAAGCATAAAATTAGGGCCAGAAACCAGCATACTGATGTGGGCAAGTCCTCCTTCGTAAACCGGACCATAAGGAATTAGAATAGGTTACTTGCAACAGTCTTCTACATATTCCCATCAGATATCAAATCATTTAAGGAGATGATTAGTTCTAGTGTAAAGTGAAAAGTAAAAGCTGTAAACGATACACACTGAATTTGTGATTTTCTGCTGGATTTAGATTGTTAAACTAGTAGGCTTTCTCTTTCCAGGGAATTGCTTGTTTTACTCTTGTTGTTGTTATCGTTCTTGTAGGGTAATTATGGTTTAACTTCACTTCATTATACTTGTAATGTTAAGCTAGTAGTACTTTAAGCCATAGTGTTAAGCACTGGAAATATTTACGTTGTGTATGAATTTGTGTATGATGATGCTGGATTGAGGATGTTAACCCAGTTGTACTTCTTGAAATATTTTCCTTCCATGGAATGGCTTGTTGTACTCTTGTTGTTTGTTGTTGTTGGGTTTGTTGTTCTGGTGTAATTATGGTAACTTTACCTTATGATAACACTACTGTAGGTGACCATTGCACCGCACCCATACCCTGCTACCGTTACACATCAACACAGCACACGACAAATACGCGCAGATACTTACCTCGCTTACCTCCCTTCATAAATTGCCGTGGATGGACTGGAACGAGCTAAAACAGCTCGGAGCTGGATCCGTGCGTAGACAAAAGGAAGCGAAAGGACAGAAAGGCATGAACCCGTAACCCCCATGAATAAAAGAATGGATCAAGGAAACTGGGGTTTATTATAAACACACATAATATAAGAATGAAAACAGAAATATGAGGCTGCATTGAAAGTTACTTAAATAACTGTAGAAAATTGAAACATCAAGTAGCATTCCGTCCAATGACATAGTAAGTTTCGTGTAACAGGCCGCCAGCACACACGATCGCACTACACTCTTACGTGTGACAACATAGAATTTACAAATTCGTTTGAGAAAAATAATGTGACGTGAAACACATTATCGAAGGAATCAGAAAAAAACCACTAAAGGAATAATACAGTCGCGGTAATACGGGCCGCGCACATATCAACAGTTTGCATCCGCGCTCCAAGCGAGCGTCCATTCGATGCTAGCGCGTTCCAACAAAGCAAAGCACAGCCTCCCAAAAGGAGCAGAAGTGAAGGAGAAGAAGATGTTGCCAGAGTTACAAAAACAAAAACTAATCGCCGACAATGGACCAAATAACGGCCTAGAAATATAAAATATAAAATGGCCCAAACCGGCCAACTAAAACGAAAAATAAAATGAAATAAAGAAAAATTGAAATTACGAGATACGGAGAGTACTATAGACCGTACACAAGCAGACAGCACAGGCACGCACACACACACACACACACACACACGTATGAACAAGAAGAGAGACCCAATATAAAATCGACCCAGATCAGGCCGGAGTGTAAAGGCACGCGACGTATACTATCGCACAGGATAGCGAAGGATATCATGGGCTCACGAGCATGGTTCGAACACCGCAGAAAACAATGCTGGACCGCCGCAAAATATAGGCAAGGCTGATCCAAATATAATCGTAGCAATCACAACACTCTTCGACCCGCTACACGGGGCATCCAAATTGCCTCACGTGGACAAACATGGATTAAAACCCGTAGCGTCAAATCACACAATACACCAATGCTCAGCCATGATTTCAAATGATGAGTAAACAAAAATGCATGGTCTCAAAACCCACAAACACACACAGGCCCAAACAAACAGATAGGTAAATACCACTCTCCGTTCCCACGCGTGTGCACACAAAGAAGGAAAAAAAAATTAAAATACACACATAAAATGAAGTAATTAAGAGCCTGCAAAGACAGGTGATAAAAGACTACCGAAATACAATCACACAGAACAGTTTTTGTAACTGGCATGTAAATGACATAAAATGAATGAATACCTGGGAGCAGCAATCAGGAGTTTCGAAATATTTACCACAATCAAAATAATAAGTTCAAGCAGAGAACCGAGCCTTGAAACAAATAAATCCATGATAATAGCAATTCGCAGATCAAGAAGCACATATTAAATTCCAGTCTGCTTATCGCGTTCGATCCGACCATTGTTGGCATCGCGAGCAGACCAACTTAACACTCGGAGAGCGAGAGACAGACTGTGTCAAGGAGACTGTGTATAAACACAGATGGCTAGAGCGCCATCTTCAATGAGAAACTATAAGTTTCACGTCACATTCGGGTAATATTATCGCTAATGGCGACAACGTCAGTCAAGGAGAAGTAGGAATAAAGGAAGTGCACCACCAAGGCAGGCTTGGTTCGGCACACCTTCCCTACACACCCCGGAAAATGAGACCTTTCCTGGTGATCAGCCAGGAGGGCTCATTTTACCAATGGATGCCACATAAATTTAAGTGCGCGCACTTATTCCCCCAAAAACTTATAACTAAACTTAATCTAGGAGCAATGATATAAACAGTTTAAAATAACAAAACATTATGTACAAGGATGAAAATTTATGCAGACATAAATGTTTTCTTTTTCTTCTGTCATCATTAGTTATTAAGAACTCGCGGAGAGAGATGTGGCTGTATGTGTCCTTTCACACACCAACACAGACTCGCGGAGAACAGCAGACGTTATGTAAACATATGTATAGTTCTTGTATCGTAGGTTATGATCTTCATTTCCGTGTTTGCGTTTTATGAAATTGAGTTTGAGTCAGCCCATTTCATGCGAGCCCCATACAGACTCGTAAACATAGACATCGTAATAAATTGCACATTCGTACATCATTTCTTACAACAGGTCATTGTTCCCTGGAACAAAAACAAAAGTTTAAGTACACGCCCTTCAAAACTGGGTAGGTATTTTACTCAAATCAAAGTAGCATGCAATTATCAAATAAATAGAAAGGATTACGAATTCCTGGCGCAAAATCGTTTCAGCATGGAGACGTGTGCTTTCGACTGCACACGACTGGAAAGATCCTCAAGTTTGACTGTGACAGGTCCCAAAAATTCAATGATTCTCCTGGGTTCGGACCATTTCTGACACAGTTTCCCAGTAATGTGATCCACGGCCGAACTGACGGGAAATCTTTTTACTAACACCAAGTCTCCGACATGGAAAGGTACAGATATCCTCCCCTTATTGTACCTCTTAGCCACCCTATCTCTGGCCTTGACAAGGTGCTCGGAGGCTATCTTCCATTTTTCCAGTACGCTCTGGTGGCGGGAGGGTTCTGAAAGATACCTGATATTCCACCTCAAGGAGAGCGGATCGTTGAGTACTCTACCTAGGAATAGCTCGGCAGGTGTGAACCGGCTGGATTCGTGGACTGCAGTGTTGAATCCCAGGCTGAAAAAAAGAAAGGTAACAATCCCAGAGGGATTGTGTGTTACAATGAAAAGCAGACAAGCATATTTTTAAGTTACGATGGAACCTCTCAACAAGGTTCGGCTGAGGGTGATGGGGACTGAGGCGAACATGGCGGATCCCCCATGAAAAGCAAAGATTGCGAAAATTCGCGCTGGTGAAAACAGAGGAGTTGTCAGAAACCAGTACTCTAGGTGGGCCAAAAATTCCGAAAATATGTTTAGACAGTAAGTTTACAGTAACGTTGGAATTGATCTTGCGAACTGGGAACAGCCAGATGAATTTAGAGAAAGCATCAATAACAGATAGAATCCCAATATTGCCATTTCGAGATTTCGTTAAGGGTCCAAAGAAATCAATGAATAATTTCTCGCCTGGAAAATTGGCAACGTCGGCAGAGTGCAGACCGACCTGACTATTTTGGGCTGGTTTGCATTTTTGACAGACGTCATATGATCTGACGTATTCGAAAACATCTTTTTTTAAGTTTGGCCAGTAGTAGATACGGGCAATTTTGTGAAAGGTCTTTAATTGGCCAAGATGAGCGCCTAAATAGGAATCATGGTAGTAATTTAAAATCATGGGCCTTAAATTCAGAGGGACGAAAATTTTAGAGGAGTGACCGCGAGGATTATTGTGGTACAGAAGTCCCTCTTTCAATTCAAAGGACTCACAACCCGGTTCCTTCCTAGAAAGCTTGTCAATCAGACGAATACATTCATCGTCTTTCTTTTGAAACTCGGACAGATCAGTGAAACTGAGAGGGTAATTCTGAAGTACACAGGCAGGAAGATAATTATCGGGACTGCACCCAATCTCGCAATCAGCTCTTTCAACACCATCAAACATGCGCGACAGACAATCGGCAACAATGTTGTCCTTTCCCCTGACGTGTACAACAGTGAAATTATATGAAGATAATCTGAGAATCCAGCGAGCCGTCCTTCCTAACCTTTCGACATTTGCACTCATCCAAGACAATGCCTGATTGTCAGTATGGACCCAAAAATGCCGATGCTCGAGGTAGGAATGGAATTTTTCGACGCCAAGGACTACGGCTAAACATTCCTTCTCGTATATTGAATATCTAGTTTCAGAGTCGAGTAATCTCTTGCTAAAATAGGCAATAGGAGCTAGGCTACCATCCTGAAGCTTTTGATTCAGTACAGCCGAGACGGCTATGTCACTAGCGTCACACTGAAGGACAAATTCGCCATTAAAGTCGGGACTGTGCAACACCGGTGCTCGACAGAGGGCATCTTTAAGTTGACAAAAGGCTAGTTCCTGAGCATCGCTCCAGAAGAATCTAACATTTTTTCTTTTTAGGGAATTTAAAGGGGCTGAAATTTCAGAGATGTTAGGGATGAATCTACTATAAAATCCAATCATGCCGAGAAATCTACGGACACCACGGAGATTTCTTGGTCTGGGGAAGTCACGAATACATTTAACTCTGTCGGGATTAACGGAAATGCCGGACCCGGAGACAACATGACCCAAAAATTTAATTCTTCTCGAACATAAAGATACCTTCTCAGGATTGATGGTGAATCCGTGTCTTTTCAATCTGTTGAAGAATTCCCGAAGATGACTAATATGCTCTTCAAAGGTGTTAGAATAAATAACGACATCGTCTAAATACGAAAACAGGCAGGAAAATTTCAAATCACCGAAGACAGAATCAAGAATTCGACTCAGCGCTTGTCCACCTACCGAAATGCCCATCGGTACTTTATTTAACTGGTACAAGCCAAAGGGCGTGGCAAAAGCAGTAAATTCTCGGCAAGAGGGTTCGAGAGGAATTTGAAAATAGGCGGAATTAAAATCAAAAACAGAATAATATTGGGCTTTTCCAAAAGATTGAAGCGCGGATTCGATGGTCGGAAGAGGGAAGCTGTCGAATACCATATTCCGGTTCAGGGATCGATAGTCTATCACAAGACGAGGCTGGCCGTCTTTCTTGGGAATCAGAAAAGCGGGGCTGCTGAAGGAGGACTTAGAGGGGCTTATGACACCTTTCCCCAACAATTCATTAATGCATTTCCTCATGGCAGCAAGCTTGGGAGGAGAGCAACTAAAAGGGGAGTGCCTAACGGGAGTAGGGTCTTTCAGTCTAATACCGTACGAAAATTCTTTAGCACAACCTAATTTTGTGGTAACCACATCGGGGAAATCACTTAGGAGATCGTTAAGCACGGAGGCTTGATCGTTGGACAGGTCAGATGAATCGATTAGAGGACTGTGGTTCGACACAAAACATAACGGTATATTATTGGTAGGGTACTCAAATGGAAAGTTCTCATTAGATCGGAAACGAAAAGCGAATGAGCGGCTGATAAAGTCAATGGACAATCCAGTAGCTAACATAAAATCAGCACCAAGGATCAGGGGAACAGGCAGTTCGGGGACAATGTTGAAATTCCAGTCCCAAGAAAAGTTATGAATTTTGAAATGGATTTTGGTACGTTCTTTAGGACACATACGACGACCGTCGGCTGACATGTAGGTTATAGAACATTCGCGATCTCGAAGATATTTTATATTCATTCCCTCCAACACAGATTGATTTACGAATGAGCTAGAAGATCCAGTATCAAGCAAAGCGTATACAGTGCGCGAACCAGAATGAATTTGGGCCCAGGGTGACGAAAAGGGGAGTCCACAAATTTGGCGATGAACAAAGGTTTTAGGCACCAACGGCGGGCCTTCACGTTGGTGCAGGGTTAGTTTCCCTGGTTTCCGTTACATCGGGGGCAAATGTTGCGGAATACGTCGGCTAGACCACATTGATAGCACTTCACAGAAGGTTTTGAATTACATTGTTTGAAGACGTGCCCACCTTTTCCACAATTCCAACATCTGATAGAAGTTGCCGTGTTACGACGGGGAACATTCTGATCAGGGAGCGCGCTGGCTACGCGCCCGGGTGAGCGAGGGGACTCGAAACGGGCGCTAGGGCGTTCAGTAGATGATGCACGGGCAGGTGACTTGGCAAAGGAAACAGATTTTGATGCAGAACGACAGGCGACGTCAGGAAAAGAGCAACTGGAGGGCGGGGGCGGTGGTTGGTACAGGTAATTCGACTGAAGAGTAGACTCGTATTCACGGCCTAGATTCACAGTGTCGTCGATGCAGTTTACTTCCGACCTTTTGATAAACAATTTGTAATTTGGGGCAAGATTTCGATAGAATGTATCAAAAATTTCTGTCTCATGAACTTCGATATCCAAGCGATTAAATAAAGTGAGGATGCCGGTCGCATACTCATCAATAGGTTCCTCAGGACCTTGTGTCCTACGAAGAATCTCCTGTTTTAAAATGAAATTCATGTCTGACCAACCAAACCTAGTTTTAAGCTCCTTAGTAAAGTCAGACCAACTATGAATTTTATATTTCACCAGACGGAACCATTTGCTCGCACATCCCTCTAACATACCAGGAATAACAGGGATAAAGGAATCTAGGGGCATCGAAGCACATGCAGCAACATCTTCGACCCTCTCCAAAAATTCAATAACTGAAAAACCTTTCTCCTCGCCGGAGAACCTCAAATTCCACTTCCGGATAATATCAAGAGCAATGTTAGGTAGGAGTGTACAGTTAGCAACCGGGTGTGTAGTACGACAATCAGGCTCACTGTTGCTATCAGAGATAAATGCACTAGATCGATTGTTTACCATAGCATTGGCATTGTTGTTCTCGTTATTTGAATGAATGGAAGAGCCATCGTTTGATGCGCTCGAAACGTTTTGTTGATCAACACAAGTAGGGTTTATACACACAGGGTCTTGTATATTCTCCATATCGTCAGACAGAATAGATAATGGGGAGGATAATATACAACAATGGTAAACTTAAAAACTGAAATTATACACAATATGTAAGGGAAAGTATGTCACAGAATAACATAATTTAAGATCCATTCACAGTAGTGTCGTTCAAACATAAAGAAAGGAGGTCGAGTTACAAACGAATCCAGCTCTGTTTCACCGAAATTCAACCTCTCGATGAAACCTTCCAGTCACGAACCGCGCTCTGCCTACCATCTGCACCGCGCCCATACCCTGCTACCGTTACACATCAACACAGCACACGACAAATACGCGCAGATACTTACCTCGCTTACCTCCCTTCATAAATTGCCGTGGATGGACTGGAACGAGCTAAAACAGCTCGGAGCTGGATCCCTGCGTAGACAAAAGGAAGCGAAAGGACAGAAAGGCATGAACCCGTAACCCCCATGAATAAAAGAATGGATCAAGGAAACTGGGGTTTATTATAAACACACATAATATAAGAATGAAAACAGAAATATGAGGCTGCATTGAAAGTTACTTAAATAACTGTAGAAAATTGAAACATCAAGTAGCATTCCGTCCAATGACATAGTAAGTTTCGTGTAACAGGCCGCCAGCACACACGATCGCACTACACTCTTACGTGTGACAACATAGAATTTACAAATTCGTTTGAGAAAAATAATGTGACGTGAAACACATTATCGAAGGAATCAGAAAAAAACCACTAAAGGAATAATACAGTCGCGGTAATACGGGCCGCGCACATATCAACAGTTTGCATCCGCGCTCCAAGCGAGCGTCCATTCGATGCTAGCGCGTTCCAACAAAGCAAAGCACAGCCTCCCAAAAGGAGCAGAAGTGAAGGAGAAGAAGATGTTGCCAGAGTTACAAAAACAAAAACTAATCGCCGACAATGGACCAAATAACGGCCTAGAAATATAAAATATAAAATGGCCCAAACCGGCCAACTAAAACGAAAAATAAAATGAAATAAAGAAAAATTGAAATTACGAGATACGGAGAGTACTATAGACCGTACACAAGCAGACAGCACAGGCACGCACACACACACACACACACACACACACACACACGTATGAACAAGAAGAGAGACCCAATATAAAATCGACCCAGATCAGGCCGGAGTGTAAAGGCACGCGACGTATACTATCGCACAGGATAGCGAAGGATATCATGGGCTCACGAGCATGGTTCGAACACCGTAGATGCAATGCTGGACCGCCGCAAAATATAGGCAAGGCTGATCCAAATATAATCGTAGCAATCACAACACTCTTCGACCCGCTACACGGGGCATCCAAATTGCCTCACGTGGACAAACATGGATTAAAACCCGTAGCGTCAAATCACAACATACACCAATGCTCAGCCATGATTTCAAATGATGAGTAAACAAAAATGCATGGTCTCAAAACCCACAAACACACACAGGCCCAAACAAACAGATAGGTAAATACCACTCTTCGTTCCCACGCGTGTGCACACAAAGAAGGAAAAAAAATTAAAATACACACATAAAATGAAGTAATTAAGAGCCTGCAAAGACAGGTGATAAAAGACTACCGAAATACAATCACACAGAACAGTTTTTGTAACTGGCATGTAAATGACATAAAATGAATGAATACCTGGGAGCAGCAATAAGGAGTCTCGAAATATATCTCAATCAATATAATAACTTCAAGCAGAGAACCGAGCCTTGAAACAAATAAATCCATGATAATAGCAATTCGCAGATCAAGAAGCACATATTAAATTCCAGTCTGCATATCGCGTTCGATCCGACCATTGTTGGCATCGCGAGCAGACCAACTTAACACTCGGAGAGCGAGAGACAGACTGTGTCAAAGAGACTGTGTATAAACACAGATGGCTAGAGCGCCATCTTCAATGAGAAACTATAAGTTTCACGTCACATTCGGGTAATATTATCGCTAATGGCGACAACGTCAGTCAAGGAGAAGTAGGAATAAAGGAAGTGCACCACCAAGGCAGGCTTGGTTCGGCACACCATTGTCACCGGATATTTCCCATTTACTATGTATTTGTTAATAATAACATTTCCTCCGTGCCACGTTTTCCGAGACAATTGAAGAAGAAAGCTGTTCCCCAGCCATTCCTACTAGGCCAATATGATAAGTACTTAGGGAACTGACAGAATGGTTGAGAATGTTCACAAATATAGGATAAATATCAGGGGCAAGAAATGGAGGGCCGTATATGTTTGTATTCGGATGTTTCAATCCACGGTGCATGGATTCTGCACAGAACGTTTTGATTTGATGTATTCCAGCTACAGTTCATATGCGGGACTGAGAATTATTACCTGACGGTAAGCCCAAATGTTCCAAAAGCACCTGGTTGACCAAAAGTGGCCATAGTAAGCGGCAGAATATGGAGGGCGTGAGATATGACGGTAGGAACCACCCAGTGTCTTTCGTGCCACAGAAAACTGTACGGGAATACCGAGAACATTTTGTACCAAATGCGACGTCGGATTGTGTGTAGGGTGCTTTGTCCAGTATCATACCCGCTAATAATGGACCACTTATTTGATTTTCGTGATCAAATTTGTGTGTATAATTTCATATTTGGTGCGCTATGCCTAACCAGACATATACGTCACAGGCAATATTATAAAACTTAAATAAATTCCCACTCCCCTATTTACTTTAAGAGGTCCTTAGGTTCATTAATATATTAAGAAATATTCAATTTTATAAGCATTTATTCAGGCTCATATGGCTTAAGGTGAACTTACTGGTCTTTACTGTACAAAAGTTTGTGATGTGTGTAGGTTTAAATAATGTGTTGATGATATTTGAGAACTCCGAATTTCTCTGCATGTTGACTTCAGGCTTCCCAGAATTTGGAGGCCAGAATACACCACAATAGGTGATGGGAGAACGGATACTCCCTGCGGTACCGAGCTCGATAGCTGCAGTCGCTTAAGTGCGGCCAGTGTCCAGTATTCGGGAGATAGTAGGTTCGGACATTACTGTCGGCAGTCCTGAAAATGGTTTTACGTGGTTTCCTATTTTCACACCAGGCAAATACTGGGGCTGTACCTTAATTAAGGCAACGGCCGATTCCTTCCCACTCCTAGCCCTTCCCTGTCCCATCGTCACCTTGAGACCTATCTGTGTCAGTGCGACGTAAACAACTAGCAAAAGAACTCCCTGCGGTAGTGTTATCTGAGCCATTGTTCACCATTCTGATAGAACTTTTGAAGCTATTTTCTAGGTGTGAAAGCCGGAACACTTGAGATTTGCCAACATGAATGTTATTCAAGAGCGTTCTTTTATTTTTCGGTTTGGCTATTTATTGTAATGATTATCGCGATCGCTATAACAATTTGACAGTTTTCTGCAGGCTCGTGGCGTAATCTATCTTCTGCACGATTCCTGTTAGCGGCACCATTCACGAACCAATCTGGTTTAGTGTATGACAAGGCCTAATGGCCTTAACTACGCCAATAAAGACATTTTTCTATCTATCTATTGCAAGACCAAACCCCATTTCCCACTTTAGTTCCAACATGAGCTTAGCAAGTAAATTACGAGAGTGCCGAACCTGGAGCCTTCTGCGTCGTAAGTTTTCTACACGTATCCAGCTACAGGACCATTCTGGAATATTTGGTTCTCTTATATAAGGGAGCAGATGACCGTGAGCCTGTTTAATTTGCAACTGAGAGTGAGTGATTGCCAGTGATCATGACAGGAATGTGCAGCTGAGTACAGTGCTGAGAAATGTGTGAATGGCTGTGGCTGTTGGCTTGACGTGCCACAGCGTGGATTGATGGCCAAAGCGAAACATTGCAGCTATGCGATGTGGGGCCTTAAAGAAAGAAGGCTGTGTTTATATGGTTATGTAAGATTGTACGCACCAGAACTGTAAAATATGCTACCATTATTTCAATACAGTGTACAGTGAACAGAGAGAAATAGTGTGTGCTCGCGTGTGTAACTGTGTAAATGTGTGTCCTGTTCTATGAGTGTGTGTTCTCAGTAAGCAAGGTGAGTTAAGTTGTAGAATAAGAAACTAGATAATAAATGTTAGGTAGAAGCTACCATTCGCCTATTAATTTACGTATTACACCCCCCCCCACATTTTACACTATGGAGTGTCATATTTTCCAATAGTAACTGTTGTCAGCAACACTTCTTACTCACTGTAGTAAAAATATCTTCGCTCTGCAGAGTCTTGGACAGTGTTCTTGCAAGGAATCTCATTATTATGTCCATATGTCTACCCACCATGTTGCAGAAACCTTTTGAGTTTATCTGCTTGAAGTAAAGTTACCTTATATAGTGATACAAAATATTTTCTTTCCGATTTTGTATTTGTTGCTGGATTCTTTATTTGGTTCTGTACCCGCACTCAGTAAAATTAATCTCTTTTATTTTATCTGTATTCTAGTTTTGAGAACGTTGCCCTCTTGTCCAGAGGTCAAGTGTACATATGCAATAGTAGCTGCAGGATAAAGAAGAGTGGAAGTAAGCTGACGTGCAGTTTGCCACCACAAAATGTACTCAAACTGCACATGTTCTCTCACTCTGGCGAAAAGCCATACTTTCCGATTAGTAAGCAGGAATTCTGTTGTGACCATTGTGATAAAAGCTTTTCTCGAAAATCGAGTCTTAGAAAACACCTCTTCGTTCATACCGAAGTGCCTCCACACTCTTGTAATTTATGTGGTAAATGTTTGAAGAGCTTTAATGACAAATCCACTTTTCGGAGACACATGCTCGTTCATACAGCAGAGCGTCCATATGATTGTCGTGAATGTGGTAAAAGGTTTTCTCAAAAAAAGAACCTCCGTTCACACATGCTCGTTCATGTAGCAGACCGTCCACACTGTTGTGATGTATGTTTTAAAACTTTTTCTCATAAACATGATCTTCGAAGACACCTGCTTATTCATACCGGAGAGCGTCCCTACTCCTGTAGTATATGTGGTAGAGGCTTTACGCAGCAGTCTGCTGTTAAGAAACATAAGCTCGTCCATACTGGGGAGCGTCCACTCTGTTGTAATAAATGTGGTAAAAGGTTCAGAGAACACTCTCATCTACGCATACACAAACTGAGGCATACAGGTGAGCGTCCGTTTTGTTGTGATCAATGTGGTGCAAGGTTTCTTAAGAAATCCACTCTTCGAGTACACATGCGCACTCATTCTATATAGGACCGTAACTGTATAATGGATGTGTTAAAGATTTCGTGAAACAAATAGCGTAGAGACATTATCTAACACTCATTGGACGGTGTCCACACCCTTTGTGTGGTAATAAGTTTGCCGTGATATCTTGCCTTTAAACACTACTGGCTCACCGATATCGGCGTGGTTTCTCACTGTTGTAACGACTGTGCTACTAAGCTACCTACTCAACAAACACTCTTGCTCATTTATACCAGATAAATTTCAAAATGTTGTTAAGAATGATGTAAAAGATTTAGTGAACACGCTAGTCTTGGGAAACCACTCTTAGTCCTTTCACGATATGCCAACTGTTGTTATCAATGTGATGATACAGTTATATCAACCGTGCATTAGAACTACACATTTTTTTGTACTGTGGAACATTGACGTTATTGTAACGATTTTGTAAAATATTCTTACACATGTCTTTTCTCACACTGTTGTCACAATTCTGGTAGTAAGTTAATTGTAAAGGCTAATTTTGTTCAGAACCTGCTTATTCTCCCTCGTGAATGGATGCTACTGTGTAATAATTGGGGTAGTACGTTTGCTTAGAAGTCTTCTTGAGACGAACATACTCGTTATCACTGCGGAACTATCACAGTATATTATAAATAGGTTAACATGTTCTCCCACAAATCTCGACGTCAGACACAACTGGGGTCTCATTCTAGTGAACTGCTGTAAATTGCCATTGGTCGTTATTTTTGCTTGGAAGTTTACTTGCAAGGAACACATGTTTATACATTATCGTAATCACCCGTGCTATTGCATGGTATGTTTCAATGTTATTTCACGATATCCTTACATAAGGAGGATTTTGATTACGGCTACACTGTTGTATCCAACATGAAAATATTATTATTCCAAAGCCTCATCCTCTTTCACGACCGTAACCTGCTCTGTGCCAACAACAATCAGTCAATCAATCATTCATTCACTCACTCAATGAATCAATCAATCTATCACAAGTGATATGCATTTAGGGCAGTCACCCAAGTGACAGATTCCCTGTCTGTTGTTTTCCTACCCTTTTCTTAAATGATTGCAAAGAAATTGAAAATGTATTGAACATCACTCTTGGCAAGTTATTTCAATCCCTATCTCTACTTTCTATAAACGACTAATTGCTCCAATTTGTAATCTTGAATTCCACCTATATCTTCATATTATCTTCTCTACTTTTGAAGACACCAATCAAGATTTTTCATCTACTAATGTCATTCCACGTCACCTCTCCACTGAAAGCTTAGTCGAGCAGCTACTCTCCTTTCTCCCAAGCCTTCCCAACTCAAATTT
The DNA here is from genome assembly GCF_040414725.1 of Anabrus simplex. Taxonomy (NCBI): domain Eukaryota; kingdom Metazoa; phylum Arthropoda; class Insecta; order Orthoptera; family Tettigoniidae; genus Anabrus; species Anabrus simplex. The sequence goes on from NC_090267.1 coordinate 8,444,629, forward strand.
TGCAGCATTTTATTAACACTATTTTTGTTGGAAATCACCCATACAAATTGAGCTGGTTTTCTTCAGATTTTTTCCACTTCTTGAATGAAGAAATCCTATTGAGGGTACCATACACTAGTTGTGGTCTTACCAGAGACTTGTTTGCCCTCTTCTTTCCATCCTGACTACAATCCCTAAATACCCTCGTAACGATGTGCACTTACAGTTCATAGCGGTATATTAATAAATACATTTTCTCAGAGGTACAACCATTCAGGCTGCCTATTCACTAACTTATGTGAAAGGCTGCACAATTCTCGTCTGTGCAATGCCATGTATTCAAAGTGGTCTTTCCTGAAATGATAATTCTTATCTCTCCCATGGGGAGTAGTAGACTGTTCCTGTGTCCGAAAGTATGCTTGCCCAAAAAGCTCGTTTAAATACCCTTCTATCTTCTTACTGTGGAGCAATGCTGTTCAGATGTTCGATTTGTAGAAATCTCCCAAAAAGTGTAACTTTGTGAATACACCAATGAAGTAGACCGCTTCTTTCTTGTATTTGGATAGAATAATGTTATTTCCATTCACCAGCCTGCAGTTCTCTCTGAAGACTTCGATCGCACATTAAAAAGCCGTCATGGACATTATTGTATTTGCTCTGTAATAGTGCTACATGCTATGGTCTACAAACTGCAAAGTTGTCTGAAATCTATTAAATATGTAGTCATCTCTGTTACTTATAATTGTGAAGGATAATATAATGAGGGTCGGTAGAGGAGAACAAGAGGGTAATACTATTTTAAATTATTTTTTAGATAAGGATGTAATGGAAGTAAAAACCCAAGTTGCTGCACTAAATGAAAATTTATAATATTGGAGGATTGGAACTTTTGTGCAGAAAAGCAACACAAATGCCATGAAGACCTGTAGAAAGTGATTAATAGCAAATAGAGGGAAGTATATTATCATTTACTTACCAGAAATCATACACAAATCACGCATACTACAATTTACTGTGGATGGACATGTTAAATGTAATTTCATGCCAAATAAAATTTATGTCTTTTACTCCTTATAATTGACGTGAACTCGGAATATCAGCAATTAAGTTCTAATTCTCCTCAAGAAGCTCAATGTTATCCTCCAATCTGTTCTTGTTTTGTACTACTGTGTATTTAGAAAGAAATAATTCAGGATATGCGGTGCAATGGCTATTGACTCTTTTGTTACCTCCCTACCAGTTTCACGTTTTATTAATTCCCAAGCTGTGTTACATTAATTTTAGAATCATGAAACATTTCTTTGTTGGCTCTTATTTTTATATTTCTCTTGCGACAGAATTTCACATTTAGATTCCTACCGCCCTTTGTCTTAGGAAGTACCCTGCTTAGCTGTGCAATGAGATATTTTCTTTATGTTCTTTTTGCTTGTGAGATGAGGAATGCTGTATTTAGTAGTACGATACCTTCTTGCCTGACTGGAATTAGTCTATCCACTCGTAAGCAAATATTACCTAACACCTAATGGTCTTAGTTCGTCCACTCGTAAGTAGATATTGCGTACCACCAATTGCACGTTCACCGGTGCAATTATTAATCAACGTTTTTTACAAATGAACTGCCTCTATCTCGTATGTTTCTCAATATTAATTATAGTCCGCGCACCTTTTAGCGATATTACTTTGTACGGGGGTGAGGAGTAAGGAGGGAGGTCTCCCAGTTCCGGTTATACTGGCAACTGAATGGAAATGAAATCCGAATTGAATCGATAATATGATCGATCGATATGCACTTTCTAAACATATATTATCTTACGCCAACAACAGTGTCACTCATACATTATATAACATTTCTCGACGCGAATCGTCTTCCTAGCATGAATTCAAGAGTTTGGCTTTGTTGTGTAAACAACAACAGTACTAGTTACGTAAATTGTACGCCAGATGTCGCACAGCGATGCATAAGCGATTCATAGTTTGTGTTTCAAAGGTTGCCAATACGAATCTCGAAGATAACCGAGGTCGACCGATTCAGCACTAGGGTGTGGATGTATCACTAAAAGGTGTGCATACGGTACAAGGCTTCTAGTTTCTAACCGCTCAAAATTCAAAGTACATGTTCAATTTACAAAGTTCTTTGTTTGCAACTCCGATTTCTCGACAGGCAGTACGTATTTCTGACAACTACGCTGGACACAAGACAAGGGAAGACTCGCACCCTCATGTTTATAAGTCACGGTCCCTCCTCAATCAAAAAGTATTTCTTTCTGAGCGCAAAACGCTTTCTCTTAACGGTTCGCTGTAATTTCTCAGCCACTACCAAGTAAACCTCGTCTTGTTCAACTTCTAAATTATGAAGAACATTAGCACCCACATGATATTGTCGCACTTGCAAGAAATATTTTGGGCCTAAGAGGATGGGGGAGCACCCGGGCCGTGCTGGCAAGAAGTGTGAGATATGAACGGCACAAAGTTAAGAAAGCTGATGCTCATCCTGGAACTTGAATGGAAAAAAGAATAAAAGATGCAGTATTTCAGATGACAGGTATCAGATATTTGCTGGAACCTTATATACTGGAAGGAGGAAGGAAGATGTGGATTATGCTCTTTAGATGTGCCGTGTATAGCGCAGTGCACCTCGAACTTCTCAGCAGTTTCATCACGAATGTATTTTTACTGAGTTTTCCAAGGTTCGTCGCTCAAAAAGGGAGAACAAAAGTTGTCTACAGTGACAATTGGACAAATTTCACTGGTACCATTTTTTGGAGCTGTCGACTAGAACTAGACAGCAAAAAATAAGTCCATTGTACAGCGAATGCAGTGGAAGTTCAACCTTCCCACACAGCCTGGTAGGGTGGTTGGTGGGCATTTCTGATTTGGGTAGTAAAGGAAATTTTCAGAGTTGTCCTCAGATGACCTTTGCTGTGTTATGAAGAGATGATGACCCTACTGTGCGAGTGTGAAGCTGTTGTTAATTCCCATCCTCTTATCAACGTGCCTGAGAAACCTGGAGATCTCCGGGAGATTTTGATTTCTACTACAGTACATCATTTAGAAAGGTCAATTAAATACAAATGTCGACGTTGTCAATGCTAATATGAAATTTAAATACACCGAACATGTTTCAGCTACAATTGCGGCAAGATTTAGGGAAGGGTATCTAAATCAGTTGATTCAGAGGCCGAAGAAAGCAACGTCTACAAACACTGAAGAAGGGGATTTGGTGCTGGTTCGAACTGATAGGAAGAACTGGATCGACTGGCCATTGTCACAGGTGCTGGAATTGTATCATGGGAAGGATGGTATTGGAAGATTGTGAGGTTGAAAACACTCGTCCTGTGTGAAAGTTGTACTTATTGGATGGATCCACATTTGTGACTTCTGAAACTTTGAACGAAGATATGACGACTGCCCTGTAGTGTTCGAACAGACTCCTCGAGGAGTGGTCGACAAGTGAAACTGCCTAACGAAATAAGTTTGTGAATTCCTTAAATTTGTAAACTTTTACTTTTGCAGTTTCTTTTAGGTGAGTAACTGAAATTACCAGATAGATTGTCTGATTCCGAGAGTGCTTAATTTTGATTTGTACCATTCCTTCAACTTTGAGGAGGATGTGAAGAACAGAATGTGTAAATATTCTGTCTTGTTTTCTCCTGGGAAGTGCTATCAACGAGTTTACGCACCAGGCTATGTATTCTATGATATGAGAGTATGTCTACTCTCTCATGAAATATACAATCTGATTAAATATAAGTGATTCACAAAAACACATTTTGGATATAATGAATGTTTCCCACAGGCTATGTCCCCTAGGAATTAAGACTGTAAAACATTCTGCTAAAGATATTTTCTTTATTAATCCTCCTACCAAAAAAGTGTACATGAGAAGAAAGCTTTAGTTTGGCATATTTTAAATCCGGTTGTTCATGTATACATTTTTCGAGAGTAAAATCATTGTTTGAGTCTTCCTATAAACCCCCAGTCCATTCATGGGTGTCAAAATGATATTGACCCTACAAACTATCATGGATAAGGGGATTCTGTGTGTGAAATTGGGTTGAAATATATCTTGTAGTTTTTCAGTTACAAGAAGTCAAACAGAACAACAAAGCAGGCAGGACACCAAAGCCAAAAATATGCTTGTGTCATTATTACACCTGAAATAAAAAATTATAAAAACTTGCCAAAATAATCCATGTATAAATACACAGTTTTTTAAATTTTATTTATATAGATTTCGAAAAATACTACAGTGCTTGGCTCATCCGTCCTTGGACTAGGATGATGCACCTTATCCTGTCCTACAAGCTTCCTCCCTAACTACTGGACTTTATATTTACTAAAATCCTTTTATCATACTAATATGATGGCCTCTCGCTATCACTATAAACCTCTAGACCTGTTCCAAAACTAAACTGCGGAAATATATGCAGGACTTTGTTTATGAAAAGATAAAAATAATGAGGTTGTAACATTCCTTCAGTTGTTTTAGATTCTATAGCTGTTGCAGTATCTAAAGCCAAACAAACAGGTCAGGTGATACTAGGGATGGAAAAAAGAGGTGGGCAACAATTTTACCATAATCTGGCTTTAAATGTAGTATAAGGCGACTTTTCATTTCACTAGAACGCTGGAACATGGAAGCATTACAAGCCATGGAAATTCCCCACTCCAGCAGGGAATAAGAATGGCACTTCCCTACATTATTCCATTTGTGCAATCTCAGAAGCCAAGAAGTATCAGGCCTAAAGTGTACTGCGACAGGTATGCTATACCTTGATGCATTGCAGCTCAGGTTATTATAATACTGGTAATTTCAATGTTCCAACAAGATGGGACTCCATCTTACCTACCGATATATGGAAGTTGTACTGCTGTAACTCTCAGATTGCTGGATTTGACTCTGTACTGAGAATGACCTGGTAGTATTTATATATCCTTATATGATGCCTGATTTTTAAATGGTGGGGACATACTGAAAGCATTCATTAAGTACCACTATTGGGTACTTACACCTGCAAGGACACTGATTTTAAAAATGTCCATAATGGCTCCATTCAGGTGTGATGTAATCTTCCTGAGCAAGCCGTAGGTTGTTCAGGTAGAGGAGTATAAACGATCATCTCTCTTAACTTTCTTTTTCAGTGGTTGCATGACTGTTGATATTCTGGTTGTTTTTCAACAGAATGGTTCAGAGTGAAATTAATGTAGCTCTCACCTTGGGGATGGCTGTACATTTTCCACCTGTCAGTAGTAACTTTCACACCAGTAAGTAAACATTCATAAATAAATTATTGATATCAAGGAGAAAATAAGGTGAGCGGAAGCAGAGGGAATACAATATAAGAAATTGTACAGAAACAATTAAAATCTTGAAAAAATTCACACCAAAATTGTAAGTACCTAGGTGTTAATATAAGGAAAGATCTTCATTGGGGTAATCACATAAATGGGATTGTAAATAAAGGGTACAGATCTCTGCACATGGTTAGGAGGGTGTTTAGGGGTTGTAGTAAGGATGTAAAGGAGAGTGCATATAAATCTCTGGTAAGACCCCAACTAGAGTATGGTCCCAGTGTATGGGACCCTCACCAGGATTACCTGATTCAAGAACTGGAAAAAATCCAAAGAAAAGCAGTTCGATTTGTTCTGGGTGATTTCCGACAAAAGAGTAGCATTACAAAAATGTTGCATAGTTTAGGTTGGGAAGAATTGAGAGAAAGAAGAAGAGCTGCTCGACTAAGTGGTATGTTCCGAGCTGTTAGCGGAGAGATGGCGTGGAATGACATTAGTAGATGAATAAGTTTGAATGGCGTTTATAAAAGTAGGAAAGATCACAATATGAAGATAAAGTTGAAATTCAAGAGGACAAACTGGGGCAAATATTCATTTATAGGAAGGGGAGTTAGGGATTGGAATAACTTACCAAAGGAGATGTTCAATAAATTTCCAATTTCTATAAAATCATTTAGGAAAAGGCTAGGAAAGCAACAGATAGGGAATCTGCCACCTGGGCGACTGCCCTAAATGCAGACCAGTATTGATTGATTGATTGATTGTATGGCCGGCAAGCCTGGTACCGTTATCAGGTAATGATAACTCGCTGGGAATATTACTGGGCCCTGTAGGTAGGATGAAGGCACTCAGTTCCTTAAGCATACATTATCTACGAGAACAAAAATCATGATACGAGATTCCAATGTCAACAACTACCCACCATTTCCAGTAACTAGGAATGACATCCAGCCTGCCATCACCACTCTACAACATACAGCATACCTACCAGACCTAGGTGTGTCGTGCAATGAAACTAATCACAAGTAATGTAAACTCGCGGTGTTCCACATATTGTGGTACTACTAACAAGTAATGCAGACCTATCGTGATTCTCTCTTAATGGTGCCACTACCCATGGTGTACTGATCACAAAGATCCGAACCATCACAGGCAATGCTGACCCTCATATAGTGGTACTAATCACAGACAATGTAAGCCGTTGGTGTTTCGCCATATAGTGGTAAAAGTGGCAGGTACTGTAAACCTATAGTGATTCACCCACTGTTGCCACTAACCTATTGTGTACCTAAGATAGTGTTACTACTCGCAACCCATTGTGTTCCTTGCATGATAGTACCAATCACAAGTAGTCCTGTGGTTCTAATGCAATCATCCCTTGGTTGGCCTTTTTACTTGCCTCTTGTGACAGGCAGGGGATATCGTGGGTGTACTTTCCATCTGCATCCCACTTCCACAAGGTTTCAGAGAGGAAAAGAGAAAGGGTCTGACACTTCGAAGAATGAAGTACTGGACAAGGAGAGGCATGGGCCACAAAGGGCATGAAATTGAAAGATTACCTAGGCCTTGAATGCTCTAATACCGTCGAGGATGGAAAAGAACAAGATTTGGACAAGAGAGGTCAGACAGGATAGATGAAATTGAGGAGACTGGTACAAGTGTAAGCAATGCCAGGACTTGGCTAAGGGCCGTGTGGTCGCCAACCAATACTCCCAAGTTGAAATCCCCTGGGACCGCTTTTAGTCATCCCTTATGACAGGCAAGGGATACCATGGGTGTATTCTTTGTCTGAAACCCTACCCAAAGAGGGTCGAGTCAGTTTTGAATGATTTAAGGATGTGAAAATTAATTATTGAACTAAACAACACCGCAGAACTTGTTATAAACAGAGGATTGTAATGGCAGTTCGTAAATTCACAGAAGCTTGCAGAATGGCAAGCAATCTATAATGAAGATGTATGTATGTTCAATAATGCTCCAAGTGCTACTCATTAAGTGTACTAGCAGACATTTGGTGTGTTTGCTTGCATACCAGGAGGCTTATGACTCTCACACTCAACTAGGGAAAAGTAGGAGAGAGCACAAGCTGCTACTCACGAACAGTGTCCTGTGTATATTTCAAAATAAGGAAGACCTTGATGCCACTGTTTTGGGCTCTCCTGCCCACCTAGGAAAGAGGAAGCTACAAACGTAGTCCATGAATTAAGATATGCCACAGAAACAAAGGAACAGAGTCACTGGACTTGATACACTAGTTACTATATAGCACATAGGTGTACCATTTTGTGGAAAGGAACAATGATGCAACAACAGTTGGAGGATGGGTGTTACTGAACATGTGGTTGCAGAAGGAGGTCTGTTTCCTGAGGAAATGCATGGGCTTGATCTACATCTACATAGGAATTATGAGTAAATAAGGGAGAAAGTTATGTCTGTCCAGAAAGTGCAGGAATAATATGAATTTCCAAGATGTTGGAATGACTGTGAGAAATGAGATTGGAGATGTGCATCAACATTATAAGTACTGCATGTGGCACTGAGTAAGTTGGAAGTGTAGTGAAATGAGGAAGACAAGGTTTATTAACAGAAAAACTATTTATGCTATGACAACTCCTTTAAAACTGCTGTGTATAATTTTAAAAGTAGCACATTTCTGAAAAAAATGGAGCCCTTCATCCTAACTGATCCTTGCCCTCATGAAATTTCCTGAACTATACTTTCCAGCAATACAATTTACTCAGTACTAATGGCATACTCTTGGATGTATCCTAGATATGGGTGATATGAATAAACCTGACATCTATCTCATACTGACATGTATCTCAAATGTAGGTGAATAAAGTTATTTTCTCAGCAATGAATTTTGCCCCTTGAGATACATCTTGTTAGGAGATGCAGTACATCTTCACATTTGAACGAATAAACTGGAGCTTCATCTCAGTGAATAGGAATAAATCTTGGAATTTGAGACTGATCAGTAGGTGACTTACAATAATAGGGATTTCATTATTGTTTTACAACAAAAAGAAAAATGTGCCAAGTACAAAGAGATTCTCTTGAAAATAATTACATAGATGTCTACAGGGTTCATAAAGAAAACATGGGTCATCACAACATACAGGAGCCAGTTCACGAGAAAAGAGGTGGAACTCTTACAAACAGGGAGAACCAAGTAACACTATATTTAGCTAAGTACCTATATAAGTTTTGACAGGTAGTTGTATTTGAAACTACACAAGTATTAGGTGGCAAGAAAGTTACACATTGATTCCACTGCCCATGTATCCCCTGCCTGTTGCAAAAGGTTTCTAAAAGGGCCCCCCTGCAGTTCTTAACTCAGGAGCAACAGTTAGTGACCACAAGGCTCAAGTTGAGTCTGGTACTGGTGCCAGGCTCCTGGCTTTCATCTGCACTATATGATTTCATTCAATCAACTCTCGTTCCATTTGAGACAAGGGGAGAATTTTCACGCCCTTCTTGGCCCTTAATTTTCCTTTGCTGATGCCTTCATTCTGGTGGTGTTAGCAATTATTTTAATAGGAAATACAACTGAACAGCCGTTCTCTCTTAACTCCATTCATCAGATAGAGGTCAATCCTTAGAAGAATCGAATTGATGAGAGGAAACCAATTTAGTAAAATTCAATGAGAAGAAGGGAGGGAATGACAAGACACTCAGGAATTGTTCAGTTAGTTTTTAAGGGAGGTGTAGGTGGTAAGAAGTGTAGGGGCATACTACAGCACCATTGAAAGAGTAAAGCAGTTTTCATATTTAGGCCTGGCTTTAGACAATAACTTAAGTTGCAATGAGCATATCTTAAATGTAAGGTAAAAAATTATTAGTGCAATTGGAGTACTAAAAAGATTGAAAGACTATGGAATAAACAACCAACACTTAAGAAACATACTGTACCAGGAAGGCCTAGGTCCTGGTCCATGTTAATTGAAAGAAATGTTATTTCCAGCATTAGAGATCCGACCGACGTACGAACATCCATGTAAAGAATGTTCCAGTATGTGCCAGACTCTACGAGTGCGCTAGGCGGAGTCAAGTGACGTCACCTGTCGCTTGAAGCACACCTCCCCTAGAGATATTTCTCGAAAGAAATTTTCTTCTAACAGCTTTTTAACGCCTTAACCAATTTCAACGGGACGAACGCTGAATTATAGCAAACATCATAAAAGTTAATCCCTGTAAATTTCAAATTAATTCATCAAACGGTTGTTGAGTAATAATAATTTAAAGTCTCAACGAAATTACGTAATCACGGTCACATGGCCGAGAGAGCCGTCACCCCTCCCTGCGCTGGTATCTATATATGTCAAGGCCAGACAGCCCGCAAACTAGTACAAGGACAAGCAAACAGCTGTGTGAGTGAGATAGCGAAGAGACCGGCCCGCGTACAGTATGTTCGCGCAGTCACGGTAGAAGTACTTTCCGTCGTATCTCCGGAACGCGAAATTCTATCACCGATAGAATTATTAAAGGACGTCGCACTGCAGTTCGTATACCGCGTCGCGATTACAATATAATCCTAAAGACATTTAAGACTGTAACGCGAGTGAACTTATTGGAGTACAAATATTAACTATTTCATTACGTGTGGACTTAGGTAACTTCAAGTAACATTGAACTTCTACTGAGCCTAATACTTAGAATTACCAGAACTCATATTCACGTCACATCAACATAAGACTCACAGTAGTAATTTGAGTGAAAAAGTGAGAACTTTTCTGTGTTAATATAACATTATAGTAACAGGATTAGCAGAAAATAATCCCTAGCAACTTCAGACTGTGTTCAAAGACTGTGTTCATCGACTTACTTTCTTTTTTTTATGTGAACTGTGTGATTATGAACGTTTCAATAACGACTGTAAATAGCATTTCGTACAGAAAGGACTGTGATTCTTCATACGCCATAAATAGTGTTCAACAGTGTCAGTGATAAATTACTCACACTAAGAAAATTTTCGTGTGCGAAAATCACCCGAACAAGCTACAACTCAACGTGATCCAGTTCCAGCTGTCATCACCTCATTGGGAACGTCAACATCGCCAATCCTGATTCTACATGGAACATTCCAGACGTCCATCTTTCGACATTTGGTAGCAACAGTTCTTGTCATAAGTGAGTAACAAACTGACTAAACTTTTTCATTTATTTTGAACAGTGAAACTTCAGTGTCGCGTGTGAACAATTTTCATAATTTCTCAAAAGTGATAAATTTAATTTCAGTTTCATTTCTCGTAGAAAGACTGTAGGCTTTCAAGTGTGCTATATATCGAGATTGACGAACTGAGAACTGAAAACTTTGATAATTTCTCATATCCATTTACAATTATAAAAGTGTGCTTAGGTTTAAAAAGACTTTAGGTGGAAATTCCCACATATGAAAGACTTTGAAACCAATGATATTTATGCCATTTTTTTTGACATTTAATTTCTCCGCAAAATTTGAGTTAATAATCATACCGCAGGGTGAAAAATTAATAAATTGTTTTAAGAAAAAAATTATTTACCATCTATTATTCGTTCTGCGAGACTATCCTTCTCTGTATCGGCTCCAAAACCCAGTTCCACTCCCTGAGGTCCTACTCATGCCCTTTGCCCACAACTTTTCCTGGTACAATACATACCTCCCTCATACATTCACACCTTATGTACATGAATATAATATGGGGAAATTGTACACAGGAAGCTATAAAGGGACTAGAAGTACTCCAAAAGAGAGCTTTAAAAATTATGTATGGATATGATTTTCTAAAACCATCTGTGGAAGTTTTTCAGGAAACAAACATATTACCAGTACAATGCCAGATTAAATACTCTCAAGCTTTATTTATGTTCAGGTATAAAAATAATATGATTTCTGTTAATACAGAACTACAATACAGCAAGGACATTCACACCCATAACACAAGATCAGCAAACCAGTTTTACAAAGATTCCACTAACACTACCAAATATGGTGTTAAAAGCATTTCTTATTCAGCAAGCACAGCCTTTAACAATCTACCTCCCAAAATAAAACAAATCAATAAGCTGTACAGATTTAAGAAAGAAGTACGCAGGTACTTCCTTGAACAGTATGTTGGAGAATAAATCGATAACCACTGTGTACCTATTTTTCCACCTAAGTTTAGTTTATTTTTAAAATCATATTTTTTCCATGTATAATAACGATATTATGATGTAAATAAATAATTGTAAATATTCCTTGTTATATATGTAGGCCTATGCCTTATCTGTTAAATGAAACTTAAAGCTGCCAAGCTGTGATTGTAAAGGGCAGTCCCTCCTTGAGCCACTAGCTCACTGGGACATTCTATAACAAACAAATAAATAAATAAATAAATAAATAAATAAATAAAATATGACAAATATATTAGAATAGATGTAGAATGAAGTGGTTACTTAGAAATTAAAATTTAACAGAAGAATGCTGGCATGGAGAGCTACATCAAATCAGCCTATAGATGGATGACACACGCAACAGCTATTAAGGACATGAAAATGAAGGATTAGGAGAACTAATTCTGTTGGTGTCAGAAAAGAACCTATGGAGGTCAGCGAGCAAAGCTGAATATCAAAAGCTTGGTGCAAGTAAATGGAAGTAATCCCAGATTCAGCTGAGGACCCCTGGTTTTCCCTTTAGATGCGTGTTACATCAGGCAGGAGATAATCAGTGATGATTGTTACAGAGTTTTGCGTGGAACAGAGATGTGTAAGAAGGTGATGGATTGAATGGGTCCATCTACAACAGTCAGAAGGTTAACTTGAAACTTTAAAAATCAAAGATATATTTCCTTCTTTTTATCTTTTAGTTAAACTCGTGTCCTCAGAGCTGATGCAGCTCTTTACAGGCACACCCCCAATGGAGGTGAGCTGCATGTACCATTTTTATCACATACCAGCCCTCACGTCCTTCTTAAATTTTCGGCGGTATCGGGAATCGAACCCGGGCCTCCAAGGACGGCAGCTAATAGTGCTAACCGTTACGCTACGGAGGTTTTAGTTGTCCGACTCGTTGGCTGAACGGTCAGCGTACTGGCCTTCGGTTCAGAGGGTCCCGGGTTCGATTCCCGGCTGGGTCGGGGATTTTTACCTTAATTGGTATGTGTTGTCTTCATCATCATTTCATCCTTATCACGACGCGCAGGTCACCTACGGGTGTCAAATAGAAAGACCTGCACCTGGCGAGCCGAACCCGTCTTGGGATATCCCGGCAGTAAAAGCCATACGACATTTCATCTTTTAGTTTTCTCTTCAGATATTACATTTTTAAACAACTCGCTGGGCAAGATAACAAGATTTCAGGTACAGAGCTAGTTTGGCACAAAGTAGGAAGAAACAGAACAACCAAGTTACGCTTTGACTTTCAATCTCCCTACTTACAAACGTCGCTACATCACTACTGTTGCGTTTAGATCGATAGTCAAGGAGACGAATCTCCTAATTTCATTTAGAGGACTTTTAAATTACACTATTTTCAAGAGCACTTTCCTCCAAGGTTACATTTTATGGCCTCCAAAAGCGCCATTCAATATTCACACGCGTATCTATTACATTACAGGAAGAGAGCCTCTATGTTCTATAATTCTACCAATTAGACTGCGCTCCTAAAATCCTTAGAGCCTTCTCGTAGCAACTTTTACCTTTTACCCTAGGGTTAGAGCATTTTTGCTCAGCAATATTTGCACCTTCAGGCCTATCCAGGCAGAGCCTGCAATTTACAAGACCATACCAGTCGACTTTTACATGGAAGAATAATACAGGGGTGTCAACCACCCATTCTGCTTGGCCTTTGTGGAAAGCAACAGGTTCAATTACTTGCACAAAACACAAAAATATAAGGAGGCGGAAATTTTCGCTCTTAAAACCCTACTTGGGCTTGTGGCCTGACGATGTAGAGGCTAATCCCAAACTACTGAGGTGACTAGATGGAAAAGCTAAGTTACAAATTACAATAATAGAAACAGTTACAAAATCGGTCACCTCCAGATTAAATTGAAGGGGAATTCAAGAGTGTTACACACTCTCTATCCCCGGTTTTCAGTTAAGTACTTCGGCCTTACTTGAACTTTTACCTGTGAAGAAAGAAAAGTTTACATTTTAGGATATTGAAATTTACATTGTTCCTAACAATTCTGTTAATAGTCACAGTTCAATTTTTAAACAGTTACCTGAATCGGTTTCGAGGTGATGAAATGGTTGATGACGCCCTTTAAAAGGGGCGAAGCATGTACCATTTCATATTAGAATGAGGAATAAACCATGATTTTTTTATTATTATACTGAACAGGGGGAAGAAGAATAATTTATACTATTTTATATGCGTACCACTTAGTCAAGCAGCTCGTCTTCTTTCTTCCTAGTTTTCCCAGCCCAAACTTGGCAACATTTCTGTTACCGGTACGCTACTCTTTAGTTGGAAATGACACAGAACAAGTCGAGCCGTTTTTCTCTGGATTTTTTCCATTTCATGCATCAAGTAATCCTGGTGAGGATCCCAGACACTGGAACCATACTCTAGTTGGGGTCTTACCAGAGACTTACATGCCCTCTCATTTACATCCTTACTAAAACCCATGAACACCCTCATAACCTTGTGCAGAGATCTGTACCCTTTATTCACAATCCCATTTACGTGGTTACCCCAATGAAGATCTTTCCTTATATTAATGCCTAGGTTCTTACAATGATCCGCATAAGGAACTTTCACCCCATCAACGCAGTAATTAAAACTGAGATATCTTCCTATTTGTGAAACTTACAACCTGACTTTTAACCTAGTTTATCATCATACCATTGGCTGCTGCCCATCTCACAACATTATAGAGGTCATTCTATGATTTCTATGAAATTGATATCAACATGGACCAATTCGCTAACCTAAATTTTAATCTTAACAAAATAATGGAAAATAACAACATCCTTTTCAATGCTGCCATTCCTCTCTTAAGGGTAAATTTATTTAGAGGAAGTTAATAAACAGAAACAAAAACACACTTATGTTCACCCCGGTGAAAGCCTAATGGGTCTTCATGTAGTTTCCGTCACCGATTGTAGATTCAAAGATATGAACTTCATGAATGTTTCCGTATTGAACTGAAATCAACGATACGATAACTATTCGGTTGAACCTTTTCAATACGAATTGCGTGCTGATGTTACACAAATACCTTTTATTCAACTTGAGGCCGGTTTCGACAAATATAATGTCATCATCAGCCATAAAATGAATCACAAATATATAAGCAAACACATAATAATCAGAACTATTGTGGATACATATTGAAATAGGTTCATTAAAAATCTATAACTGTCCATTCACACACCATGTGTTAAGATAAATCGCCATAACAGAAGAGTACGGCATAATAATTAAATCTGGCGCAGTGACACATTGAAGTAAGCACATAGTCTCTCACTATTCAAAGAATAAAATAATGTTCTTCAATATGTAGTCTTTGTGCATCCGTTCTATAGAAGGCTCCGATAGGCTTTCAAAGTAAAGAGTCATTTAAAACACTCACACGTGCTGTGCGTCAACCAGAGCGTCGAGAACTTATTTGAATCACTTAGTATGTAATTTATCTATACTAATATTATAAAGAGGAGATATTTGTTTGTTTGTAAGGAATAGGCTCAAAAACTTGCTGCACCGATTTTAAAAATTACTTCACCTATAGAAAGCTACATTACCAGTGAGTAATATGGGGTGTATTTTATTTTCAAAACAATTCGAGGTGGGGGGCCCAGGGGGGGAGATATAAAAATAATAGGCTAATATAGGCACAATATTGAATTTGTCTTATAAGGACGAGACAAAGTTCAATTTAATCCTCTTGACGCAAAGAACAAAACTCGGTAATCCCTACGGGCCCGAAAACCATATTTTAAGGCCTTAAAACAAACCGTTACGGAGATATTGGCACCACACTACCCCTGCTCTAGGAATCGGATAATGTAATGAACTGCCGTAACCATGGCAACGTCAGCTCCAGGATTCTACAGCAGTGAAATTATCTACAATAAATCACAAAAACCTAACATGTTACAGACATGAAAATTGATATTCGGAATCCCCTTTAAAAATAAAAGAACACACATATTCGTTTTCAGAAAATCCACTTAAGGGGGGGGGTGAAAAAAGTGAGGAAGGAGTTGAATTATTTATATAAGGATACATATGTCTCAAGAAATGAAGATACAGACTTTAAAAAAATGAACACACTCTTTTTGGAAAATCCACTTAAGGGGTGAAAAGAATAAAAAAGTGGGTGAATTTTTAAAATGAGTATCTTCTTCTATCGCTTTACCCACACCTGTGGGGTTGCGGGTGCGAACTGTGTCGCACATGTGGATTTGACCCTGTTTTACGGCTGGATGACCTTCCTGAAGACAACCGTATGTGTAGGGATGTAATATATACTTCTATACTAATATTATATAGAGGAAACATTTGTATATTTGTTTGTAACGGATAGACTCAAAAACTACTGAACCGATTTTTAAAATGTATTCACCTATAGAAAGCTATATTGCCAGTGAGTAACATGGGCTGTGTTTTATTTTCTAAACAATTCAAGGGAGGCGACGGGGGAGATTTAAAAACATTAAAATAATAGGCTAAAATAAGCGAAATCGAATTTGTCGTACAAGGACGAGACAGAGGTCATTGACGCAAAGAACAAAACTCGGTAAACCATTCGGGCCCGAAAACTATGTTTTAAGGCCTTAAAACAAACCGTTATGGAGATATTGGAACCACTCTATCCCTGCTCTAGGAATCGGACAAAGAAACGAACGGCCGTAACCATGGAAACATCAGCTCCAGGATTCTACAGCAGCTGCCAACCAAAATTGATACACATATGACTTACTATCTGGAAAAAATAAACTGTTGTGTAAGACGCTCATAGCACTCCTTTGGGCGGGGATGGAAAGGGACTTGAAAAAATTTCTGAACATTTATACTCAGATTTATTATATGATGTGCTACATGAGTGACAAGCCCTGACAATTATAATTCTCGATAATTATAGTAGTTTCTTTTATGCATCGCATATTTCCTTGATCATTTGTGATAGTTACGAAATGTCGGATCAAACAAATACATTCTTCTTCTACTTGCGTTCCGGCCTTCTAAGGACCACGTTACAATTTCAATTGTTCCTCCTTAGTTGTTCTTTCCTTTTCTTCCAGTATTCTTACATTGTTTCACTGTGTTTCTTTTTCCTGTCTTCAGTCCACTTTGTGATTGTTTTCTTTTCCTTCCTCCCTTGGAATCCTTCCATTTGTAAGACTTTCTTCCTAAAAATATTTCTTTCCAATAATTCTTCTTCTCGTATGTTGTTCCTTTCCAGGCCTTTCTTGACTTCTTGAATCCAGGTGGTGGTTGATTTATTTTCCCAAAGGTACTTGAAGATTCGTTTAGTTAGTCTATTGTCATCCATTCTGTAAATGTGTCCAAGAAATAGCAATCTCCTTTTTCTTATTGTTTCTGATATGTTTTCTACGTTCTGGTAAATTTCATTATTACTTCTTAATTTCCAAAACTTTGCAATTCTTAGAAGACCTAATATTTTCCTTATAATTCTTCTTTCTAATATTTTTAATTTATCAAACTTGTAGTTCAGTGCTAGACATTCGCTGGCATAAAGGCATTCTGGTTTCACTACTGTGATGTAGTGCTTTATTGTAAGTTTTCTTGATAAGCACTTTTTGTTGTAAGTATTCTTAGTTATACCGTACGCTCTTTCCATTTTTTGTATCCTCTCCTCTATAGCAGATTTTTCTAAACCATTTTCTTGAATTGTCTCACCCAAATATTTGAATTTCTTTACCTTTTCTATTTGACCAATATCTGTTACTAAAAACTTTGGGGCACTTTTTATATTCGTCAAAAATTTTGTTTTCTCGGCAGAGATTCTCAAGCCTGTCATGTTGGCTGTCTTTTGATGGAGATTGACTTGCATTGTTGCATCTGTAAGGCTTTCTGAAAGTATGGCAAAGTCATCTGCAAATGCTAGGCAATTTATTGCAACACCTTTGTTCTTCTTCCCCAGCGTGAGTGGCAATATTTTAGATTCTTTCAGTTTTCAAATACATTCAATAATATTTATATTTGTGGTACTATCTAGGGGAAGTATACTTACACTAAACCTGCAGATTTGTGAAGGGAGCAGGTGTATCTAGGTGGGAATGAAGGAAAAACATGGTAGGAAAAGATATTAGAGGTCGACGCTAATTAGGAAGTAATATTTAGAGGCCCCCATGAAGAAAAGAAGAAGAAGATACACTATAATTCCAAACATGACAAATAATTTCTACGTACTTAAGTAAATACACCAGTGAAATAAATATCTAATGAAGTCAGTCACACCGATAGTATGAGTAACTAAAGCCAGTTTCTGATTACCCGTACGAAGAATGGGTACTTCTGCTAGTACCTGATAAAATATTAACACTGATGAATATGAAATCAGTCAGTGGTAAAAGACGTTAGTCTTGTGAGGAGATATAAAATGTTATATATGTGGTAGGTGTGGAGGGGAGGAAGATGGGAAAATATGCAACCTTTCTACTCGATGCGTTCTTTCGACATAACAAATATGTATTCAAGCATCAATATTAAGAAACTCCTTCCTATTATCCAAAACAATCTAAATAAATATAAGTTAGCAACCTCAGTAAACTTGAGGTGTAGGATTTCATGGAAATCTTGAATTTAGTGGTTAAGAATAATTTCTGCAGTTTCAATAATTGCATATACCAACAAAATGGCTTAGCTATGAGATCACCGGCTTCAGGAATTTTAGCTGAGATATATATTGGCCATTTAGAGCATAGCAATTAACAACAACAGTGACTTCGCGAACATAAAATTTTGGGCCAGATTTGATGATGACACACTTGTTATCCTTGATGAAGGAATTACTGATAAAGCCACCACTCTTAGCAAATTAAACAATATTGATCCGCAGATAAAGTTCACTCTCGAATCTGAGACAAACAGAAGCATAAATTTTCTGGATCACCCGTTAAACAGACTTCCTTCATCAATTGAATACGAAATTTACAGAAAACCAACACAGACAGCCACTACTATTATTTTCATCCCAAAGCACACAAGTATGCTACCTACAACAGTATAGTAGACAGGGCATTCAGTATACCACTTAATACAGTAAGTCAAAATAAAGAATTGAATACAATCCGCTTCATAGGCAAATATAACGGTTACGACAATGCATTTATTGAACGCATTATCAACAAACGAAAATATCGCCTAAATTCAACTCTAACCAGAGAGAAAATTAGACCTGATTATCATTCAACCTTCACATTCAACGAAGATATTTACGTTGTTACAAATATTCTGAAGAAACAAAACACCAAAATCGCAAATCGAACTAAAAATGAAAAATGGATATCATATAGAATACAAGCTCAATTAACAAGACTAACATTTATCAAACATCGGGTGTCTACAGATTCCAATGTCAAAACTGTCAAACCTCGTTCATTGGTCAAACAGGGAGGAACTTCAAAATCAGATACATGGAACATGGTAATGCTACAAAATATAATACATACTCGGCAGTTGGCCAGCACATTCAAGATTCAAAGCATAGCTTAAGTAACATACAACAAGATATAGAGGTGCTCATGAATATGGACAAAGGCCCTATTCTTGACGTTGCAGAAAATTGCTTCATTCATATAGACCAGTTCTTCAACTCTAATTCGAATCTGAACGAAATCTCAGAAAAACTAACATTCTGTTTGAATTTGTTTATTAAAGTATTTAATTATTGTAATCTTCCGAATAGGAGGTCAATATTTACCGCGATACACTGTACCCTATCACGTTACAAACCCCCACCACGTTGTTCACAAAACCCGC
This sequence comes from Anabrus simplex, assembly GCF_040414725.1. Lineage (NCBI taxonomy): Eukaryota > Metazoa > Arthropoda > Insecta > Orthoptera > Tettigoniidae > Anabrus > Anabrus simplex. The sequence continues at coordinate 8,463,815 of NC_090267.1, forward strand.
CTTAAACCTACTAATCCCCTAACAAGATTTTTTTCCCATCTTCCTTCCCTCCAGACCAGCCAATATAATATTTTATATCTCCTTCTCACAAGACTAACGTCTGTTAACCCTGACTGATTTCATATTCATCAGCGTTAATATTTTATCAGGTATAAATTACATACCAAGTGATTCAAATAAGTTCTCGACGCTCTGGTTGACGCATAGCACGTGGGAGTGTTTTAAATGACTCTTTACTTTGAAAGCCTATCGGAACCTTCTATAGAACGGATGCACAAAGACTACATATTGAAGAACATTATTTTATTCTTTGAATAGTGAGAGACTATATGCTTACTTCAATGTATCACTGCGCCAGATTTAAGTATTATGCTGTTGCTCTTCTGTTATGGCAATTTATCTTAACACATGATGTGAATGGACAGTTATAGAATTTTTATGATCATATTTTAATATGTATCTACAATAGTTTTGATTATCATATCTTTGCTTATATATTTGTGATTCATTTTATGGCTGATGATTACATTATATATGTCGAAACCGGACCCCAAGTTGAATGAAAGATATTTGTAACATCAACACGTAATTAGTATTGAAACGGTTGATCCTAATAGATATCTTACCCTCGATTATAGATGGCGCTGAATGTCATTCACAACGTGTAGATAGTTGTGGACAGGTTCTGCAGATGGCACGCATGTAGGCATGATATGAGCGATATTAATAATTAAAGGCAGTTTGGCTCGAAGTGAAGGTTTTCAAGTCTAACCTCAATCAGCGGGCACTTCTGACAAGGAATTAGTCGTATCACGTCAAGTATTATGGAGATAATATTGCTGGATTGCATTGCATCCGACTTTACCCAATCGATTGACCTTGTTCGAACTTATATCGATTGTAAGCGATAGTTCCCATATTCTCTACACTTTGGTTCCCATGATGCTACAGCACCGAGCACAGATTAACATAGAGATGGCAATGCATTGGCTCACTGAAGGCGAGTTTTGCACGCATCACCAGCAGTGCTAGTTATTCCTATCCGAGTCACGTTAATTCCTATCAGGGTCTGTCATTTTAAAAGGTTTCTGTAATATTATTTCATTGGTTAACGTATCTAACGCAGGAGAAATTGCCTTAGTCATAATGATAAGTACGCGACAGTCCAGATCACTGTTTTAATCGCAGTACCGGTAGTTTAAAATTCGGAAATATGAGCTCAAATAGCCTGTTATTATATCAGATTGTATTTAGCTGAAACGAATTTCCGATTTGCAAGGTGCAGCTAAAAGTAATGGAACATTTTCATAAAGATCTATTTTAGAGAAAGAATAAGACAGGTTGTGGACCATGAATATTTATATAGAGAACATATACAGTACGCATCCATACACAATATCATACACAGTCTGTAGGCCTATAAATAAAATAATAAACGGTAAATAATAAAGATATCCTGGAAGAGCAGTAAGTATGAGATAAATAGGCCTAATTATTATAGAATTGTTGAGCCAAGTAAATCATATCAAAAAATACATAAATATTTTTACATTAGTACACTTGATGAAATTAATTCATCTGAAGGATTATTTTGTTATGTAATGAAATAACCATACCTTAAGTAACTACATAGCTATATGGATTTCATGTGAGATAAAATAAGGTACATACAACACACACAAATATTACACTTTCATTGACATTCACATTATCTAAAGTAATGTGCACATTGAGCCCATATTGAAGTGCTCATTTAATTAATCAGTCATTTATTAAAATGAACAGAGAATATTTCATTTTTATTAATTACTATTAACTGGCAGGAAGCATCTACATTCAGCAGCACATGTCGCAATTTCTGCAGGGAGCTTGGAGCTCGGGTTTGTTTGCTCACCAACTAGGAAAGGTGAAATTTCGACATTACGTACACAAAGCCGAAAAAGGAAACAATAGAACTCCAACGGACAACATTTCGGATGCCCAGGCGATAGGCTAGGGTCGCCTAGTGGAGATGTTTGAAGTAATCGTCAGGTACGCGATGTGTCGAGCCAATGAAACGATAGAGCCACCATCGATATGGCTAGGCATTGGTCTAGGGAAGAGATGCCCCAATCGAGGATCCGACGGCGTCTTCGAGGACGAGTTAATAAAAACAATAACCGCGTCAGTTAGTTACCCTATTATTCGGCGAGATTCTGTGTAGGTAACATCGTAAGAAGTTTTTATTTACGCGAGTGATCGCGTGGGGACTCGTAAGATTTTGTTGGAAGACGCTCAGTCTGCATTTGATATACTCAAGTTTTCTAATATTGGGAGAATGGCATTCAACTTACGGTTACCAAAGGGAGAGAACAGTTCCATTTAATCATTTCAAAATGCATAGTGGCCTGCCTGTATAAATAGTTTTCCGAGGGCATAAACTTTATTATTTCCAGTCCAGCCGTTTATAAAATGGGAAATATTTGACCTAGTTACGGGAGTGTATATGAGTAGCGGTTCCCCTACTGAATGGGAACTGGAATTTACCCCCGGCTGTAGTAACCGGCAGGTTGATCTTGACCCAGTTTCTACATCGTGAACGAGGGGATGTTTTAGACGACATCCGGAAGCAGAAGCAGCAACGGAAAGTACGACATCACCTTTCTACCCCTCGATGGAGACAAGCGGACTGATCCAAGTGTTTTCTGAAGGTACCATCATTTCGATATGGCTGGCTAAAAACAAGATGGGGCAGTGGCGGCGCGTGACTTTTACAGTAAGGGAAGCACATATCATAAGCTAGGAAGATATATAAAATAAATATAATAACTCACATTATCTTGTCCTATTTGAATGTTAATTCAATCCGCCTCTCCTTCTTGACGAATTCTTCTATGATAAGGCTGTAGAATTCTTCATCAGTCTTTGATGACTTCAATTTTAGTAACGTCTTCTCAATCGACAGTAAAGATAAGTTCGAGAGTCTCTGTTGTCCCTGTGTGTTTCTGCAGTAGGTGTGGATTCTCCGAAGTGCCGAAAATGAACGTTAGGCACTAGCACTGGACACTGGGATAGTTGAAATCAACGCACATTACTTAAACAGTTCAGAAAAGGCAGAATATGACAATCCACTACTTTTTAAATAAAACAAAAGTTTTAGAACTCCCATCGTAAGATACTCATCGGAGGAATAAGCTACGCTGAGCTCGCTTCTGAGACGGGCGAAGTCAAAATGCTGACCGTAACTTTGTTTCAAAGAACAGAATGCTGCTTCAGGAAAACTTTTCTTCGTGTTCCTTTGATCAACTAACTGTAAAAATGTTAATTTTTCGAGTGCTTGGAATCGAACGTCTAGTTGGGTACGTATATTGTCATATATCTCGCAATATATGCGACGGTAGTGTGAATTTATGTCCCAGGTTTCATTTTGACGTAGCCTCTTCTTTGGCAGCTCGCAGCTCTCTTGACATTTGTTCCATACTCTTTCAAATTCATTTCTTTTTCCCTGAATGATACTTTTTGTTTCCCCTACTTTGGCAATACAGAAATTTACATCCAGTGCTTTCGTTTGAAGAATTTCAAAGAGAGAATCGGTTAAGCAAGATATCTCGCTGAAAACTAATAAAATGAAATTGAACTGGAATTCTGAGAGAACGCTGTTAAAACCTCGAGCTTCGTAATACGTTTGACTATCCCATTGCTCTGGATTATCAAGGATATTCTCGAACAACTGAACTAATTCTTCTTTTTGTTCACGAACTGTTTCAACAAGTCTTCCGTTGTAATTCCATCGTGTTGGACACACTTTAGGAAATCGTCTCTTGACTTCTTTATCTAATGCAGCAGTTCTCTTCGTCGAATTAGAAAAGAAAGAGGCCAAGCTACTCAGAGTAATGAAGAATATTTTACATTCCTTTATATTAGAAGTTGTCTGTGTAAGGACAAGGTTCAGTCTGTGAGCAAAACAATGTATTCATATAGCGTCGGGATATTTGTTTTTCACTCTTTTCTGTAAACCACTGAGGTCTCCTGACATCACTGCGGCTCCATCGTAACATTGAGCGACTAGTCCAGAACCACAGTTGAACTCGTCCATTATGTGGAACAGGTGATCTGCAAGAGCAGGAGCACTGCGATCGGCGCTTACGCCGGTAAATCCAAGTAATCGCTCCTGTACTTCTCCATCAGCAGACGTGAACCTAGGGAATGGGCAGAAATATCAGTAGTTTCATCAATAATAATCGCCACGAATGGTGACTGTGATATTTCTTTCTTTATTTCGGTCAATAACACACTGGCTACTCCGTCAATTAAATCATTTTGTATTTGATGTGAAAGACCTGTGAACACCGTTGCTTTCTGCAAATGATTTGCCAGTGTGTCGTCATACTTGCTCAGCAGCGTTAGGACTTCTATATAATTTCCACGATTTAAGGAACGTTTATCTTCTGCATGCGCTCTGAAAGGAAGTTCTTGTCTTGCAAGATACATTACAACGTCAATCAGTCGTTGGATCACCTTTCTATTCTGTTTTACCAACTCGTTATATTTTATTGTCTCCAATTCACGCTGCTGATCGAGTTGCAAATCTATTCTGGTCGTTCCGAAAGTTGTTAACAGAATTTCAGCTCGGATATGTGTTTGTGATTGCTGATGACGCTGGGATGCTTTAAGCAAGTTATTCATATCATCGAAGCCTACACTGTTCCACACCCCCTTTTCATTTTAAAATAGAACAAAAGGCCAACAGTAGAGTTTTGATGTTTTTTGACAACCACATAACCAGCCTATTTTTCCATACTGCTCTATGTTAAAGTGTCGAACACAACGTTTCGTTTTAGTTTTTACACCCGGTAAATGAGGCATTGGCCTACCACCGGAAATTATATTACTCTTCTCCTGAAAAGCCCTCGAATTCATGCCGTGGATTAAGAGAGATTCTAATACGCATCCACATTCCCCTCCGCTCTCCTCACTTGCGTCGACAGTTGCCATGCTTCAGAGACTCAAAGCGGGGAATGAGCACAGTCAATGCATTCCCTTCTAAGCCGGCAGAATAGCAGTAGTTCCTTTAATTTACATGTGTGCACGTAAATTTGGTGTAATTTTCACAAATAACGCAAAGTAAATTAAATGGTACAACTCACAGTACGATATTTCACGTCAGTTGGAAACACAAGCACAATTAAAACTTTTTCTCACAAGTTTTATCACAATTATCACATACAAATATTCTCGAACGGAATGAGTAGTCAGATGCATTCCCTTGGCTCGCCCCACAAAGCTTGCCGATCCCAAACGAATAATTACGAAGGGAGCAGAGTGAAGCCAAGGTCGAGTCTGGCAAGCCACTTGCTGACGAGCGGCCGTGATGAGAGTATCACGCGAGCTCATGGAGACAGACGTATGTTTGCAGCTCTCAACTGTCCATGCACACTGTCACGTTAAAGTAAAGTTAATTATATATCATACCAAACGACACAAAACTTAAAATAAATACTGGTTGCAATAACATGCTTAATTTTTTCTTTGTGTAATATTTTTTAAGGGAATGACTCATTCCCTTCATTCAATTGAATAACCGCTCCTTATGCATGTTGTAGCGCGGAATTTATAATCCAACAACAGAACATTGCTTAACTCTCTGCTATGATCTTGGAAAGTTCAGTGTTCCAAACACTAGTTCGAAAAACGTAACTCATCGCACCTCCGGGATTTTATTAGGTAAGACGTAACCCCTAGGTTCCATTCCTTGTTCTGAACATGAAAGCATTTACAAATAAAGATTAATTTTCTACACTTAACAAAGTAAAGCGTTCTTGCTGATAGCGATCGAGAGGTTGTTGCTCCTTTGGCCCTTTAGGCCTTTAGCCCTTTAGCCTATTAGCCCTTTAGCCCATTAGCCCTTTTGCCCATTAGCCCTTTTTCCCATTAGGCCTATAGCCTATTAGCCCTACAAGGAATGTGCGGTAATCTAATCTTCTTAGAACAAAGGTATCCCCTGACATGTTCTAAACACATGTTGTATCGAGTACAGTGTTCTATTTTAGTCTTGATCACTTATTTAGTGTTCTAAACACTTCAATCAATGTTCCGATCACATGATCATGGCATAGAGTGCAGTGTTCGATTCTAGTCTTGTTACGTTTCTTTTGTGATTTGCAAGTCTAAACATGCTTAATGACGTCATCACTGCAGCACGTGCTTACTCTAGCTATTCCGATGCAGGTTTAAACTTGTGCGATAGAGCTATGCCTTGACATAAGAGGAGGCCTTAACAGCTTATGTATAGCCGCTATTGCCTAAAGATAGCTGCTGTGAAGAAAAATCAACGTCGAATTTTTCAAATTAGCCGCCACCACATTTCAAAGGTATGAGGTTTAGTGCTGTAAAAATACCTGCATGATGAAAAGCTAGCTTTCTTCACCAGAGCAGCCACCATCTTGTGTGAGCACCTCTAGGCCGTATCATAAGCAGCTGTGTATAGTCATCGTCTTGTCGCTGCTACCTCCCGCAAGCACCCATAGGGCGTCTCATAAGAGCAGCAGCCATCTTGTGCAAGCGCTCTTAAGCTGTCTCATAAGAAGCTATGTATAGCCGCCATCTTGTAGAAATAGATAGCTGCCAATGCCAAAGGGCCTAAGTAGGATTCGAACCGTCGATCTCATCATTAGACTATGTTTTTCGTATGTTATCATGTTCATGATACCGCAAACCTAGGTATTAGGTAGAAAAATTTTGTCCGTTTTGCTCTACGATGCACCGTTTTCGAGATATTTAACATTTTGCATTTAAGCCCCAAATTTAATGAATCGAACCTGCACGGCACGTTATACTCTCTACCATAGCTAGACTTGATCATGTTGTGAAGACTTGCTTCATTACAAGCTGAAACAGAGCTAATGCCACAGGGCCTAAGTTAGAACCGAACCGTTGATCTCATCATTAGACAATGTTTTTCTTATGTTATCATGTTCCTCATTCTGCGGACCGACGTATTCAGCAGAAAAATTTTGTCCGTTTTGCTCTACGATGCACCGTTTTCGAGATATTTAACATTTTGCATTTAAGCCGCTAATTTAATGAATCGAACCTGCACGGCACGTTATACTCTCTACCATAGCTAGACTTGATCATCTTGCGAAGACTTGCTCCATTACAAGCTGAAACAGAGCTAATGCCAAAGTTCCTAGTTAAAACCGAACCGTTGATCTCATCATTAGACTATGTTTTTCTTGTTCCTCATTCTGCGAACCGAGGTATTCGGCAGAAAAATTTTGTCCGTTTTGCTCTACGATGCACCGTTTTCGAGATATTTAACATTTTGCATTTAAGTCCCTAATTTAATGAGTCGAACTAGCACGACACGTTAGCCTCTAAGCTAACTTTCTTCACAAAAGCAGCAGCCATCCTGCGCGAGCACCCTTAAGGCGTCTCATAAGGAGTCGTGTATAGCCGCCATCTTGCGTCCGCCATCTTGCGCAAGCATCCTTAGGGCATCTCTAGCCATCTTGTGCAAAGGATCCTTAAGCCGCCTCATAAGAGCAACCACCATCTTGCGCAAGCATCCCTAGGGAGTCTCATAAGGAGCCTTGTATAACCGTCATCTTGCGCAAGCATCCGAAGGGAGTCTCATAAGAACCTATGTATAGCGGCCATCTTGCATAAGCACCTTTAAGGAGTCATGTATAGCCACCCATCTTGTGCAATTAGCGTCGAGGGATGGCTGCTGTAGAATTTTTCTTTTTAAATTATCCGCCACCATATTTCAAAGGTATGTACCTAAAGAGTGTAGCACTGAGCTCTATAGATTAAAGATGGCGGATGAAAGCTGACAAAGAGCGCGTGAGTTTGTTTACTAAACAAGAGCACGTGGAATTATTCAATTTGCCGCCACCACATTTCAAAGGTATCTAGCTAAAGATGGCAGCACGGTGCTCTGTGGATTAAAGATGGCGGATGACAGCTAACATAACTGTTCAAATTGCCCGCTACTACAGAGGGCAGCACCGTGCTCTGTGGATTAAAGATGGCGGATGACAGCTGACGAAATTGCCCGCATGATAGCAGCACAGTGCTCTATTGATTAAAGACGGCGGATGACAGCTATCAAAAAAGCACGTGGCTTTGTTTCCAAACAAGAGCACGTGGAATTTGCCACCAACACATTTCAAAGGTATCTAGCTAAAGAGTGCAGCACTGAGGTTTGTGATGCAAGATGGCGGATGACAGCTGTCAGAAAAAAGGACGAGAGTTTGTAAAGCACGTGGAATTTGCCACCGCCACAAAGAGGGCAGCACGGTGCTTAAAGATGGCTGCTGTCACGTGGAATTGCCTGCCACCACAGGTATCTAGCTAAAGAGGGCAGCACGGTGCTCAAAGATGGCTGCTGTCAAAAAAGTTTTTTCAAATTATCCGCCACCACATTTCAGCTAAAGAGGGCAGCACTGTGCTCTATAGATTAAAGATGGCGGATGGCAGCTGTCAAATAAGCATGTGGCATTGTTTCCAAACAAGAGCACGTGGAATTTTTAAAGTTGCCGCCACCACATTTCAACTAGAGAGTGCAGCACAGTGCTCTCTTGATTAAACATGGCGGATGGCAGCTGTCAAATAAGCATGTAGCATTGTTTCCAAACAAGAGCACGTGGAATTTTTCAAATTGCCGCCACCACATTTCAACTAGAGAGTGCAGCACGATGCTCTCTTGATTAAAGATGGCGGATGGCAGCTTTCAAAAAAGCACGTGGCTTTGTTTCCAAACAAGAGCATGTGAAATTTTTCAAATTGCCGCCACCACATAGAGTGCAGCCCTGTGCTCTCTTGATTAAAGATGGCTGCTGTCACGTGGAATTGCCTGTCACCAGAGTGCAGCACGGTGCTCTGTCGATTAAAGATGGCTGCTATCAAAAAGCATTTTTCAAATTATCCGCCACCACATTTCAAAGGTAAGTAGCTAAAGAGGGCAGCACTGTGCTCTATAGATTGAAGATGGCGGATGACAGCTGTCAGAAAAGCACGTGGATTTGTTTATCTCGCGCTAGTAAGGTTAAGTTGGTAGCACTAAGGTTTAGGCCCGTTAAGATGGCAGCACTGCGGATGACAGGTGACGAATTTGCATCTACTACGATAAAGAGGGCAGCACGGTGCTCTGTAGTTTAAAGATGGCGGATGACAGCTGTCAAAAAGCACGTGGATTTGTTTACAAATTCAAATCTCGCGCTAGTGAGGTTAAGTTGGTACTACTGAGGTTTAGGTCCGTCAAGATGGCTGCACTGAGGTTTGCGATACGTTGTTGTCTGTCAAAAAGCACGTGACTGTCAAAAAGCACGTGGATTTGTTTATCTCGCGCTACTGAGGTTATGTTGGTAGCACTGAGGTTTAAGTCCGTCAAGATGGCTGCACTGAGGTTTGCGATACGTTGTTGTCTGTCAAAAAGCACGTGGCTGTCAAAAAACACGTGGCTTTGTTTACCAATTCAAATCTCGCGCTAGTTAGGTTAAGTTGGTACCACTGAGGTTTAGGCCCGTCAAGATGGCTGCAGTGAGGTTAGCGATGCATTGTTGTCGATGACAGCTGTCAAAAAGCACGTGGCTTTGTTTACCAATTCAAATTTCCCGCGGGAGGCGGAGGAGGCCTCTGGGAAGGCCCCTCGAGAGGCGGAGGCGGAGGAGGCCTCTGGGAGGGCCACCCGTGAGGCGGAGGCGGGGGGGCCTCTGGGAGCCCTGAGGCGGAGGCGGCGGCCGAACCATCCAATTATACCACTACGATAGATATAGGGCGGTATGATGAGATATATTATTTGTTGCCAGATTTGAAAATAGGTGTGATATCAGCTTGTTTCCTGCTGTCGGGGAATGTACCAGTAGCCATACACAGGTTTAAAATTGTAGATAACGGTGCACAGAGAGATGCAGAAGTATTTTTGAGGAATAGAGGGCTAATATCATTGGGCCCGGTGGAGCGGTTTGTTGGGAGACTATTGAGAATAATTTGTATTTCGTTAGGGGTCGTTGATATTTGTGACAGTGAGTAACTGCAAACACTATTGATTTGTGGTAGTTCTGTGGTAGGTGCAGGAGGGCTAAAGGTAGAGTGAAAGTAATCATTGAATTTTTGAGACCTTAATTCAGTTGGGACATCATCACTATATAGTTTAAGATTGAGTGGTATCCGGGGTGACTTTCTGCGTGACGAAATTAGGGTCCAGAACTTTTTAGGGTTGTTTGTAAGGTTTCCAGTTACAGAAGTGATGTGCCGGTTGTAGTCATTTTTAAGATGCGATTTTGAGATTTTCCTGAGGTGTTTAAAAGTATTATACGTGTGTGAATTGGGGATAGACTTCCAGAGTGACCACGCACGGGTTTTCTTCTTTAGTAGCAATTTAGTTTCGGCACTCAGCCAGGGGGGGATATTTGTGTGTTCTGGGTTTGGAGAAAGGTACATGCTGTTTAATGGTGGTAAATATTAAATCCTCAAACAGGGAAACCGCACTATTGACGTCACGCTCAGCTGACAACCAGCACCATGGGAGGGATGACAAGTCCTGGTTCACGACTAGCCAGTCCACTTTACTCCAGAGCGGAAATGTTTGCCTCGCAGCGGGTGGGAAGTCTTTATGTTGACAAGCAGGTAGGCTGAGGGTAGCCTCGATTGAGTCATGGTCAGCGCTAAGGATGTTTCTGCCAACAGATACACTAACACTAGTTAGTGTAGAGAAGAGGAGGTCCAATGTTGCCAGATTTCTGGTGGGTTTTAAGCAGAACTGATGTAGATGAAGACCGTTTATGAAATTAGACAAAATAAATGAGTCCACAGGGTCGGTTACTGTTCCAGTGGTTGTAGATTGCCAGGATATGTGCGAATTGAAATCACCGATTAGTACAATATCGTTGGATTTATTTAGAGCCAAAACCGTTGAATTAAAGCAATTTTCTAACGCTGTGATATCACCGGAGGGTGGGCGGTAGAAGCAGCCAACTAATAAGTTTTTGCTTCTGGGGATCATAATTTCAACCCAGGTTATCTCACATTCAGTTTCTAGGTCGGGCCTGTGACGGGCTTTAAGTTTATTACTTACTGCAATCATTACACCACCCCCACGCTTACCGGTACCTCTGTTTTTACGGAACACTGAAAAGTTAGACGAGAATGGAAGCTCACTGTCCGAGACAAAATCAGGTAACCAAGTTTCAGTGAAACATAAGATATCAAACTCGCTAAATTCAGGTTCACTGAGTACACCGTCAGTTAATTTGTTTTTCAGACTCTGGGTATTCTGATAATAAACATTAAGCGGTCCTGGATTTAAATGAACGTCACCGGAAAGAAGTAGTAAGATAGCGAACACAGCACGTGAGGAAGCATGGCAACCTTTCGTCCTTTCGCTGGAAGAGACAGGGGCATGGCGAAGTACAGGGATATCAGAGACAGACAAAGCAGAGGAAATATAATGCCGTTCAGCGAAGCACCATTGCAGTACTGAATCACACGACACTTCACTTGCTTCAGGGATGGTTGTAGATATGAAAGCACAGTACGACACACTTCTATACACAATAAAGACTAAGAAAAGAAAGTAATATGTCGGAGGTACAAAAACATACTTTCGAATTAAATCAACACCTTCTTTCTTGCTCTTATTCTTCTTCGAGAGGAAGGAGTAGGAGGAGGAGAAGGTAATACCTAAACTAGAATCGAACACTGCACTCGATGTTGTTAACCTTAACATGTGATCAGAACATTAATTGATGTATTCAAAACACTAGATAAGTGATCAAGACTAGATCCGAACACTGTACTCAATACAACATGTATTTAGAACATGTTCGGGGATACCTTTGTTCTAAGAAAATCAGATTGAAACATAACAAGACTAGAATCGAACACTGCACTCGATGTTGTTAACTTTAACATGTGATCAGAACATTAATTGATGTATTCAAAACACTAGATAAGTGATCAAGACTAGATTCGAACACTGTACTCAATACAACATGTATTTAGAACATGTTCGGGGATACCTTTGTTCTAAGAAAATCAGATTGAAACATAACAAGACTAGAATCGAACACTGCACTCGATGTTGTTAACTTTAACATGTGATCATAACATTAATTGATGTATTCAAAACACTAGATAAGTGATCAAAACTAGAATCGAACACTGTACTCGATACTACATATGATCAGAACATCGGTGGATGTGTTTACAACATATCTGGGGTATACCTTTGTTCTAAGAAAAAAATTAGAGTAGAATTCTAAACAGCTTGCGCAAGATAGCAACTCTTCCTTACTCTGCCAAAGTACATCCTTATCGAACATGCATTGCAAAAGCGAGAGTGTGCAGGTTTAGACTTGAACACATACTACCGTTTATAGTGCGATGTTGTAGAACACTGCATTGCAAGACTAGAAACAAACAGTTTTGAGAAAAAAAATTCTGTTCTCAACATACTTACCGAACTAGACGATAACATACTTTCGAATTTAATCAACACCTTCTTTCTTGTTTTTATTCTTCTTCGAGAGGAAGAAGTAGGAGGAGGAGAAGGTAATACCTAATCTAAAATAAAAGAAAATGCCAATTCTACATCATTTATGTTATACTAATTACTTCAACGTATGCCCTAATTTTAGAGCCCTTCTTAGGTCTTTTACTGATGTTGAGCTTCTTATTAGACATTGCAACAGTATAATCCTTTACTTTCAGAGATGTCGATGTGCCTAAAAAAGAACAAAAATATATGAATGTAGCGTAGAAGTACTTGTGATGATAGGATATGAAAAGGTAAGTTAGTTTGTTAATAGGTAACCTACCTATCTTTAACTCAAAGACCTTTACTGCCTAGCATAAAAGCAAATGTAATAATAGGATATCGAAAGGACAAGTCAGCTAGCCTAGAGTTGCGATATTTTTAGAAGAAACCAAGTTTCAGCCTATGGAGGTCAGACATTGTCGTGAGTTTGAAGTTACAAGATTAACCACCTCCTTGTCTACGCCTTCTAATCCTCCAATCGTAAAATGCTAAAAACAATGAAGGTTACAAAAGATACTTGGTTTGTTAACAGGTAACCTAGCTATCTTTAACTCAAAGACCTTTACTGCCTAGCGCAAAAGCAAATGTAATAATAGGATATCGAAAGGACAAGTCAGCTAGCCTAGAGTTGCGATGTTTTTAGAAGAAACCAAGTTTCAGCCTATTGAGGTCAGACATTGTCATGAGTTTGAAGTTACAAGATTAACCACCCCTTGTCTACACCTTCTAATCCTCCAATCGTAAAATGCTAAAAACAATGAAGGTTACAAAATTTACTTGGTTTGTTAACAGGTAACCTAGCTATCTTTAACTCAAAGACCTTTACTGCCTAGCGTAAAAGCAAATGTAATAATAGGATATCGAAAGGACAAGTCAGCTATCCTAGAGTTGCGATGTTTTTAGAAGAAACCAAGTTTCAGCCTATTGAGGTCAGACATTGTCGTGAGTTTGAAGTTACAAGATTAACCACATCCTTGTCTACACCTTCTAATCCTCCAATCGTAAAATGCTAAAAACAATGAAGGTTACAAAAGATACTTGGTTTGTTAACAGGTAACCTAGCTATCTTTAACTCAAAGACCTTTACTGCCTAGCGTAAAAGCAAATGTAATAATAGGATATCGAAAGGACAAGTCAGCTAGCCTAGAGTTGCGATGTTTTTAGAAGAAACCAAGTTTCAGTCTATTGAGGTCAGACATTGTCGTGAGTTTGAAATTACAAGATTAACCACATCCTTGTCTACACCTTCTAATCTTCCAATCGTAAAATGCTAAAAACAATGAAGGTTACAAAAGATACTTGGTTTGTTAACAGGTAACCTAGCTATCTTTAACTCAAAGACCTTTACTGCCTGGCGCAAAAGCAAATGTAATAATAGGATATCGAAAGGACAAGTCAGTTAGCCTAGAGTTGCGATGTTTTTAGAAAAAACCAAGTTTCAGCCTATTGAGGTCAGACGTTGTCGTGAGTTTGAAGTTACAAGATTAACCACATCCTTGTCTACACCTTCTAATCCTCCAATCGTAAAATGCTAAAAAGAATGAAGGTTACGAAAGATACTTGGTTTGTTAACAGGTAATTTAGCTATCTTTAACTCAAAGACCTTTACTGCCTAGCGTAAAAGCAAATGTAATAATAGGATATCGAAAGGACAAGTCAGCTAGCCTAGAGTTGCGATGTTTTTAGAAGAAACCAAGTTTCAGTCTATTGAGGTCAGACATTGTCGTGAGTTTGAAATTACAAGATTAAACACATCCTTGTCTACACCTTCTAATCTTCCAATCGTAAAATGCTAAAAGACAATGAAGGTTACAAAAGATACTTGGTTTGTTAACAGGTACCCTAGCTATCTTTAACTCAAAGACCTTGATTGCCTAGCGTAAAAGTAAATGTAATAATAGGATATCGAAAGGACAAGTCAGCTAGCCTAGAGTTGCGATGTTTTTAGAAGAAACCAAGTTTCAGCCTATTGAGGTGAGACATTGTCGTGAGTTTGAAGTTACGAGATTAACCACCTCCTTGTCTACGCCTTCTAATCCTCCAATCGTAAAATGCTAAAAAGAATGAAGGTTACGAAAGATACTTGGTTTGTTAACAGGTAATTTAGCTATCTTTAACTCAAAGACCTTTACTGCCTAGCGTAAAAGCAAATGTAATAATAGGATATCGAAAGGACAAGTCAGCTAGCCTAGAGTTGCGATGTTTTTAGAAGAAACCAAGTTTCAGTCTATTGAGGTCAGACATTGTCGTGAGTTTGAAATTACAAGATTAAACACATCCTTGTCTACACCTTCTAATCTTCCAATCGTAAAATGCTAAAAAACAATGAAGGTTACAAAAGATACTTGGTTTGTTAACAGGTACCCTAGCTATCTTTAACTCAAAGACCTTGATTGCCTAGCGTAAAAGTAAATGTAATAATAGGATATCGAAAGGACAAGTCAGCTAGCCTAGAGTTGCGATGTTTTTAGAAGAAACCAAGTTTCAGCCTATTGAGGTGAGACATTGTCGTGAGTTTGAAGTTACGAGATTAACCACCTCCTTGTCTACGCCTTCTAATCCTCCAATCGTAAAATGCTAAAAACAATGAAGGTTACAAACGATACTTGGTTTGTTAACAGGTAACGTAGCTATCTTTAACTCAAAGACCTTTATTGCCTAGCGTAAAAGCAAATGTAATAATAGGATATCGAAAGAACAAGTCAGCTAGCCTAGAGTTGCGATGTTTTTAGAAGAAACAAAGTTTCAGCCTATTGAGGTCAGACATTGTCGTGAGTTTGAAGTTACAAGATTAACCACCTCCTTGTCTACGCCTTCTAATCCTCCAATCGTAAAATGCTAAAAACAATGAAGGTTACAAAAGATACTTGGTTTGTTAACAGGTAACCTAGCTATGTTTAACTCAAAGACCTTTATTGCCTAGCGTAAAAGCAAATGTAATAATAGGATATCGAAAGGACAAGTCAGCTAGCCTAGAGTTGCGATGTTTTTAGAAGAAACCAAGTTTCAGCCTATTGAGGTCAGACATTGTCGTGAGTTTGAAGTTAAAAGATTAACCACCTCCTTGTCTACGCCTTCTAATCCTCCAATCGTGAAATGCTAACTAAGTTTCAGCCTATTGAGGTCAGACATTGTTCTGATTTTGAAGTTACACACTAACTAACAGTTTAGGCTTACCTTAAGTTGAAGGCTGTAAACTGTAGAATAATATTTTCAGCAGACAGTGATTTTCTAAAAACAAAGAAAAAAAGAAATCGTAAATAATAATAATAATAGTGATAATAATAATCAAGGAATTAATCTTACCTTCTGTTTTTACTACTAGACGGTAGGTGAGCAAGTAAAGGATGCGTACACAATAAACACACACACAGAACTGTGAGTGCTTCACGCAGACTGCAGCAAGTAAATGTGCTGCTTGTTACCAAGCGGATGTGAAAGTCGCTGACAACTGCAGTACAGTTGGAACGAAATGTTTATGCAACAAGAGCTCTCCTGAGTGCCTTACGCTGAGTTCTGCAGGCTGATGTATTTAAGCCGAAATCGAACCTGCTGTTGATGCCGAGGTGTCAGAATTTAAGAGTTCTGCAGTGGATCGAGCCTTAGAAAGTTAGCGCGCGATCCTCGACCTCTGGACTTAAACGGGAGGGTACTAAGCTAAGCAAGAAGCCGACATCCGCGGTATTCCTTACCTGTAGGCACTTAAAGGTATTGAGCTAAGACCGCATCCGGCTAGATCATGTAATTACACGTTATGACGATCGCGCAGGTCCTTCGCCTAGCATTTGCTTTTTTTAACGGCTTCCGACAGTAGGGGTTCGAACCCGCTATCTCCCGAAGTAGCGAGAATGATTGCGGGTACAAGAGTGTTGAGGGTGATTCATCTGTCGAATGGAGGCGATCCTACTGTTGCATATTACATTCTCAGGTAGTTTCGAATAATCAGAGGGCGTGCAAAAAGCCAGCATTAAGTAAGGGTATATAACGCTGTTGATGGGGACATCAAACCTTGTACAGGCTCCTTCAACAGGAGTAGCCTATGTGCCGGCGCCGTGCAGGCTCTTTCAATAGGAGTAGGCTATGTGCTAGCACCCTCTCCGTACAATCATAATATTTTATCTTAAGAACTTACACCAGAAGGAATTACTAACACGATTAAGAAAATGTTCCGTGAGTTACAAGTAGCTTATCATGTACGCACTGTCCTCGTTCAAGGTTACTACAGCCGGAAGACTAGCGTACAATTTCAGTCAACGCGTGCATTCCTCACTTCGCTCTAACTACACAGGTACAACTTCAAAGACAGTGTTGTAAGCAGCGGAACAAAAATGTAACCTGGTGTGAGCACATAGCCTGCTCCTAAAGCTTAAGACTGTAAATGTTTGGAGCTGCTGTTTTTACAGCTAGATGTGCTTCCCAACGTAACAGGGCTGGGATTAAAAATATGTTTTACAGCCGAGTGCCCCCTCCTGACGCAAGAATCTGTTTTACGGCTAGATGCCCTTCCTGACGCTGAAAGACCAGGATTTAGCCAGTTACCCTACTGATGCAACAAGACTAGGATTTATTTTTAGACTGCACTTGGCTAGAAATAGCCACATGAAATTATTATATAGAAAGAGAATTGCCGGCTCCTACGGTTTGGATTAGTGTGCTTGCCTCTCACCCGGCAGTCTCGGGTTCGATTCTGTTAGAACGAAGGTGCACCCCAAACACATCAATCAATGTTCTGATCATATGTTGTATCGAGTACAGTGTTCGATTATACTCTTAATCACTTCTTTTGTAATATAATCTTCAAGTATTCGATAAAGCTATACCTTAACAGTGCAGGGAAAAGGAGGTTATAACAATCGCTATCTTACGCAAGCCGTTCAGAACTGTAGTCTTTTCTTCTTCTAGAACAAAGGTATTCCTTGACGTGTTCTTTTAAATTGTCCGCTACTACGATCAAGAGCGCAGCACGGTGCTTTCAGATGGCGGATGTGGAATTTACCGCCACCACAGCATGAGGATTGAAGAGAACAACTATTTATCAATAGACTGAAATGCAATGTTCGGAAGAAACCAAGTTTCAACCTACAGAGGTCAGACATTGTCGTGAGTTTTACTAAGCTAAGCCTATATCCACAGTACCCCCTACCTGTTAGCAACAACACGAAACGCTGAGGTACCGAAATATACAAGTTCTACAAGCAGACGTATTTGTACTACGATTAAACGGGAAGGTTTGAGCTCAGCTCGACAAGCTGCTAATAATTTTAATGCGAACTGTACGCATGCAGTGGACTTCGTACTCCGCTGAGGCAAACACATTCCAGGTAGGAGCTAGCTAGTCGGATGTAGCTTGTGTGTGTGTGTGTGTGTGTGTGTGTGTATGTGTGTGTGTGAGTCTGTGTGTCTGTGTAGGCTTGCTTCAAACTCCATCTAAAAACACACATCCCAGATACTTTTCTTGTTCAGGTACTCTAAAGTCTGCTTATTCGAAACCCGGTGCTAGTACATACCTACTCGCAAGGTATAACGCCTGAAATGCACTAGGAAGCAGCTAGCTGCTGCTCTCCTCCTGTTTTTAAAACCGGTTGCCCCTTCCTAACATGAGATTTTAAATTGTAAGAACCTATTTTACGGCCGGATGCCCTTCCTGACGCAAGAATCTGTTTTTACAGCTAGAAATTCAAATCACAGTTTCATGAACTATTGTTTTACCGCTAGATGCCCCTCCTAGCGCTGAAAGACCAGGATTAAGCCAGTTAATATTCCTGATGTAACAACAAGCATGTTAGGTGCAAACAATCGCTATCGTACGCAACTGTACTCTTGTTTTCTCTTAGAACAAATCGATGTTCTGATCATATGTTGTATCGAGTACAGTGTTCGATTATATATATTCTTAATCGCTTCTTTTTAAATTGCCCGCTACTACGATCAAGAGCGCAGCACGGTGCTCTCAGATAGCGGATGTGGAATTTGCCGCCACCACATGTCAAAGAATAAAGATGCCAACACGATGCTCTCTTAGCAGCTTTTCAATATGTCCGCATGATAGCAGCACGATGCTCTGTAGATTAAAGATGGCGGTCGCAAGAGGGCAGCACGGTGCTCTGTAGATCAAAGATGGCGGATGACAGCTAACGAAATTACCCGCATGATGGTAGCACGGTGCTCTGTTGATTAAAGATGGCGGATGACAGCTGACGAAATTACCCGCATGAGGGCAGCACGGTGTTCTCTAGTTTAAAGATGGCGGATGACAGCTAACGAAATTGCCCGCATGATAGCAGCACGGTGCTCTGTTGATTAAAGATGGTGGATGACAAAGAGCACGTGGCTTTGTTTCCAAACAAGAGCACGTAGAATTTGCCACCACCACATAGAGTGCGGCACTGCGCTCTCTTGATTAAAGATGGCGGATCACGGCTGTCAAAAAAGCACGTGAGTTTGTTTCCGAACAAGGGCATGTAGAATTTGCCGCCACCACAAAGAGGGCAGCACGGTGGTCAAAGATGGCTGCTGTCACGTGGAATTGCCTGCCACCACAGGTATCTAGCTGAAGAGGGTAGCACGGAGCTCAAAGATGGCTGTTGTCAAAAAGCATTTTTCAAATTATCCGCCACCACATTTCAAAGGTAACTAGCTAAAGAGGGCAGCACTGCACTCTCTTGATTAAAGATGGCGGATGACAGCTGTCAGAAAAGCACGTGGATTTGTTTACCGATTCAAATCTCGCGCTGGTGAGGTTAAGTTGGTAGCACTAAGGTTTAGGCACGCCAAGATGGCAGCACTGCCGATGACAGGTGACGAATTTGCAGCTACTGCGATAAAGAGGGCAGCACTGTGCTCTGTAGTTTAAAGATGGCGGATGACAGCTGTCAAAAAGCACGTGGATTTGTTTACTGATTCAAATCTCGCGCTAGTGAGGTTAAGTTGGTACCACTAAGGTGTAGGTCCGTCAAGATGGCTGCACTGAGGTTAGCGATGCGTTGCTGTCTGTCAAAAAGAACGTGGCTGTCAAAAAACACGTCGATTTGTTTACCTATTCAAATCTCGCGCTAGTGAGGTTAAGTTGGTAGCACTAAGGTTTAGGCCCGCCAAGATGGCAGCACTGCCGATGACAGGTGACGAATTTGCAGCTACTGCGATAAAGAGGGCAGCACGGTGCTCTGTAGTTTAAAGATGGCGGATGACAGCTGTCAAAAAGCACGTGGATTTGTTTACCGATTCAAATATCGCGCTAGTGAGGTTAAGTTGGTACCACTAAGGTTTAGGTCCGTCAAGATGGCAGCAGTGAGGTTAGCGATACGTTGTTGTGTGTCAAAAAGCACGTGGCTGTCAAAAAACATGTGGATTTGTTTACCAATTCAAATCTCGCACTAGTTATGTTAAGTTGGTACCACTGAGGTTTAGGCCCGTTAAGATGGCAGCACTGGAAGAGGCGGCGGCCGAACCATCCAATTATACTACTCGTGTTCACTGGCTAGCATTTTTCTAGGACCTGGAGAAATGATGCGCAAACTTTTACAGACTGATCATCTCGTCTCGCAGTAAGGAGCAGACAGTCCTTATGCACGCCTTCAAATCTACAGTAGAGCAAAATGTAATATAAAAGAGCTGGCCATCCACTAGAAACTTGTGCACCATAGTACTCGACATCTACCCATTTGATCCGTTAAATGAGAAAAATGACAATGTTCAGCCTATCAGCCTATGCCAAAATTCACTCTTTCAAACTCCACATACTGAACAGAAAAAAGAAAAGAAAAATAATACACGCAATAAACAGAATGAACAAACTAAATAATAAAAATAACACTACCCAGTACGATTTTTGCGGCAGAGCATCTGATACGTGATTTTAACTAAATAAGGTCTCCTGATTTCAGAAGTGTCATTGGTTCTGTTGTATCACATCTAGTTTTCGTGTTATTTGCCATTTACTGTCCGAAAATGTGTCAGTGCGGCACAGTGCTGCTTTGTTAAAGTGGCCGTGGTTTGCTTAAAGGTTGTACTACTGCTTGACGGAAACATTCTAGCTTCGATTTCTGTGGCACATTCCGTTTCACTAAAAGAAAATTATATCACAATGCAAACTGTTTTAGATAAAATAAAATATCATGAGCACCGGTGGGATGTGTGTAGTGTACTAGGACAACAAGCAGGCTACACTAAATGTGAGTGGGACAAACACTGGTCTACACCTTCCTGGCCCAAGAGACAAGTTTCGACACCTGGTGTGAAAAATGTTACAAATGCTGCCTTAGTTGACCCACAAAAAGTTATTTTGCCACCGCTACACATCAAACTGGGAATCATGAAGCAGTTTGTTAAAGCCTTGGACAAAAGTAGCCCCTGTTTCAAGTAAATTGCAAGCAATTACCACATTTATGTGATGCAAAAGTCAAGGAAGGCATTTTTAATGGACCACAACTTAGAAAGCTTCTGAAAGACAGAAACGTTGAACAGACGAGGAATGCCGTGGAACTTGCTGCATGGAATTCAATAAGAGACATCATAACGAAGTCCCTAGGAAATGTAAAGGATGAACAATACGAAACAATAGTGAAAACGATGTTGGGTGATATGAAATAGTTGGGGTGTAGAATGAGTCTGAAACTGCACTTCCTTCATTCTTATCTCGATCACTTTCCGGAAAATCTTGGGGCTGTTAGTGAAGAGATGGGAGAGAGGTTCCACCAGGGCATCAAGGAGGCAGAAGGAAGATACTAGGGGAGGTGGGATGAACCAATGATGGCCGACTACTGTTGGTGTTTGAAAAGAGAAGAAAAACTTGATGCATTCAAACGCTGGGGAGCCAAGCGTTTATTATAAGGGGACATCTAGGACTGTTAGTTTATTTTGTTCACATTTATGAATTAATAAAAATACTGAATAAAAGTTACATTGTTTGCTTGTAAATCACGTTTAATTGTCAAAATAAAATGCTTTCATTGCCTCTGAGTTGTTTGTTTATGTGTTTTGTGTGAATCAGTATATCACAATAAATGCTAAATATTTCATTGTAATTTTGTACTCAATAATTATTCATTGTATATAATAATTCAAGACAATACTAAACTATTTCAAAATATATATAATAATACAAAAAATTATAAATATTTTCAAAATTATCAACATTTTTCAGTACTTTTTATATGCAGTATTCAGGTCTGTCTCTTATTTTGATGTACTTATTGCGAGAAAACGTGACGTGATACGTAGAAGCGGACAACGGTTTCGTGTTCAGCGACCCAAAATTAGTTAAGATCACCTATCACACCTCTTGCCGCAAAAAAGTTTGAAAATGCTGGGTTGTGTAATCAAACGTACTTCTTGGACATGCCATAAAATTCCTCGGATACTCCGGAAACGTAACCCTCAAAGTGAGGGTCACCACGGCAGTCACCCTCGGCCCTTTCATGCCACGTCCAACGTCTCCCCGGAATATTTCTATTGTCTTTCCAGAATGTGCACCATAGTAACTCCCCTCTTGAGTTCGCAACGTGCCATTCTTAGTACCGGTAACACAGTGTCAATTGTTATGGCTTCCTGCTGAGCGCCAGTGTCTAACAACACTGAGGAACGGGAGAAAGAAGAGGCCTTATATTACCTCGCATGCGATGGTCTTCTAAGGGAGAAATGGTTCGGGCTATTTCACTAACCACACCCACGTGATCCTCTTGTGTTGGGATGACACGCGAGCAAAACATAAGTAGGTCGAAAATCTACCAACATAGCACACTACGCTTTAATAAAGCAGTAGGTCACAATTAATTCTAATGCCATATTTTATTACCTAAAGTAAAAATATACTTTATTCTTAAAATGTAGGCTACATGTTTCTTGAAATGAAATTTCCACTGATGTTTGCAAAATAAGATAAGGAAACATTCAGTCGAGTGCAGTGTGTTTAATATGTTTTATATTAAATAATATTCACTTGTAAAGTGATGTGTATCGACTGGGTGGACCATAAACCTAAGATTGTTTCGTAATGCTATGTTCGGAGCTGTCAGTGGAGAGAAGGCGTGGAATGACATCAGTAGACGAATACGTTTGAGTAGTGTCTTTAGGAAGGATCACAATATGAAGATAAATATGGAATTCAAGAGGACAAATTGGGGCAAATATTCGTTTACAAGAAGGAGAGATAAGAATTTGAATAACTTACCATGGTGATGTTCAATAAATTTCCCATTTCTTTGCAGTAATTTAAGAAAAGCTAGGAAAACAACAGACAGGGAATCTGACACCTGGGCGACTGCCCTAACTACAGATCAGTAGTGATTGATTGATTGATTGATTGATTGATTGATTGATTGATTGATTGATTGATTGATTGATTGATTGATTGATTGATTGATTGATTGATTGATTGATTGATTGATTGATTGATGGTAAAGCCTTTTTTGTGGTGTTTATTGATGGCTGGTAAATAACGTAACGAGTATTTTTCACTAGTACCATACGCGCTTGTAACGGTTGCGGGAGATACCGTGTTACTGCAACTCGACAATACCCGAGTGAACTCGGCAAACACCGGCAACAGTCGGTAACAGTAACCGCCTCTATTTTACTCTTAACGCGTATTTCACTGACCAGTATTGAGTTCTTACCCCGCAATTATATCGTCAACGGTATGAAGAGGGCAAAGGCGAGCTCTATGTGGTCATAGATAGCGAGTTCGTGAAATGCTCTTGCAAGTCTTCCACATGAAATGATAAAACCTGCGTGAGTTGGCTGTGCGGTTAGGGGCGTGGAGCTGTGAGCTCGAATCCCACTGTCGTCAGCCCTCAAGATGATTTTGCGTGGTTTCCCATTTCCTCGTGGCTGTACCTTAATTTGGGCGATGGCATCTTCCTTCCCGCTCTTAGCCATTCCCTGTCCCATCGTCGCCGTGAGGCCTGTCTGTGTCGGTACGACGCAAACCAAACATACCCGACTTCGCAGAGTACAGGTATTTAAGCTTGCATTTTGCATTCATTTATATTATTCTTATAGGCCTATTATGTGGAGTTCAATTTGTTGTATTTTTGTTACTATATTGTTGAAAATTTAAGTTCCTATTTAGCAGTTGCCTTGGTTTTTCTCTAAATATGTACCGAGCAAGTAGCCGCGTGGCTATCAACTTTTATTCGGGAGATAGTGGGTTCGAACCCCACTGTCAGCAGCCTTGAAGATTTTTTAAATGCAATTTTTTCCGGACGTCGATCTAGAAAGATCTATTGCCCCTACTTGCACCATATGTGAGGAACCTGTGTGTATTTTGTAAATGGAGGAAGTGTAAAGTGTTGAGTGTGAGGAAAGGAAGATTATGGACGACACAGACACCTAGTCACCAGGCCAGGGATATTAATAATTTACAATCAAAAACCCCTGACCCGACCGGGAATCGAACCCGGGGCCGCCGGGTGTCAGGTGGACGCGGAGCCGGACAGCCTTCAAGATGGTTTTCAGTGCTTTCCCATTTTCACAAGAGGTAAATGCTGGGGCTGTACGTTAATTAAGGCCACGGCCGCTTTTTCCCTCTCCTAGCTCTCTCTTATCCCATTGTAGCCATAATATCTGTCTGTGTCGGTGCATATTAACGTTAAATTGTTAAATTATTTAAGCTTTCATTTTGCATTCAGTTGCCTCTTATATCATTTAGGGTAACATTCTGTTGTATTTTTTATATTATTGTAATTACCGCATTGTTCAATTATCTAGTTCCTATTCAGCACTTGCCTCAGCTTTTATCTAAATAGTTGTTTATCTGTGCCTTTTACATTCATTTTACAGTACAGTTCGCTGTTATGAAGTGGGATTCCCTTTCTTTCGGTAGTTTCGTTCTTTTTTAAAACGATCGATATTTCTCCATGGATGGCTATTGTACAACGGAGACAGATAAAATAGTACGTAAGAGGAAATTGCGAAGCTTAACTTACCCTATTTGGGTCTACCTTGCAGACAGGAAGTGATATTTCCATGAAAATTTTAGCTGGGGCTTGGGGCTTGTAACGATTACAGGAGATACCCAGTTACCTAAATAACAGCGGCTCGGCAATACTCGTGTGTACTCGGTTAACGAGGGCACCGCTCAGTCTCACGTACGTTCTCGTGGTGAGTGGACGTGTGCCGAGCAGCTCTAGTGTCGTGCGTGCGTAGGTTAAGTTTGTTGTGTATTTTCATTGGTGTTGTTCTCGAAGCTTCCTTGGAAGCGGTGAGCCGTTATGAATATTCTATGAGTTAACTCCACACTTCCTTTCCGACCTCATGGCGGACGCGTGTAGGGGTTTAGGAATGGAGGAGGAAGAAATTGAAGTAGATAGTCATGAGTTCTCGATGGACAATACGTTGGTGCTCCCTACACCCCCTCCTAATAATAGTACACCTGATCCATCGCTCAATGTTGATATATTTTCTGTAAAACCGGCAACTCAGCTCTATGATGATAACCATATAGGGCCATATTTTGTATTCGTGGAGGCCATAGATGCCAGTAAGAACTGGGGTTGTATACATCCCATGGCGTTAGGAAAAATTTTCCATGATCGTAAATTTGAAGGTATCACTCAAGTTGCTGGGCGAGGTCGCCAGCGGATACAGATTGAATTCCAGAATAGACAGAAAGCTAACCAATTCCTCGCCAACCCGGTGCTAAAGGAAAAACATCTTAAGGCATTTATCCGTTCCGCAGCCTTATTTAAGATTGGCGTGATCCGTGGGGTTGATAAGGATTTGTCCATGGAGGAAATATATCAGGTAGCTGAATCGACCACCCCCATTGAAGGAGCTCAGCGCATGAAACGCCGTGCTGTTCAGGAGGGCAAGGTACTCTATCTTCCAACGGGTACCGTTAAACTAACTTTCCAAAGTCAGGCTTTACCGGCTTTTATTTCCATTTATCGTGTGCGTACTCCTGTGGAACCTTTTGTTTTTCCCCCAACGATCTGCCGGCGTTGCCAAAGATATGGCCACACGAGAAAAAACTGTAGGGCTCAACACCCGAGATGCGCTAATTGCGCCCAGGATCATGAATCAAACGATTGTCAGACCTCGACTAAATTATGTTTCAATTGCGCAGGGGACCATTCAGTAGGATCGTTGCAATGTCCGGAACATAAGAGACAACAGAAACTGAGGAAAAAGCAAGCCTTGGAGGGCGTGTCAGTCTCTTCTGATTCCTTTTTTACTCCGAATACGAATAGATTCAGTCCACTTTTGGGTATACCGCTCCCAAGCGGGGTCCTGCACGCTACCAGTAATCACTACTGACTCGTAAACGTGTTTCTCTACAGTTTTGGGAATTATGAAGGAAGAGGGTAAAGCCGCGCGCTCGTACTCATTACCAGTTACTATCATAGTAATCAGAATTTATGCAAGTTATTTCAGCTTGTAATTAACATCATTCTTAAATGATAATGGATTACATTTTCTGTTGTATTCCTTGTCCATGTTCCTGTTCAACACTTGCCGTGGCTTTCCTATAAAGTTATTTAAGCATGTATTTTACATTCATTTACAGTAACCTTCTGTTTTTGCAGGTAATTTTTCGTCATTCTTAAACTGATCGACTTCATGTATTTTTCCGTGGGTGAAGTAGGCCTATCTGCGGTAGTAGTACGTAGGCCTACGTAAAAGGGAATTATGACTTAACTTACGCTCCTTGCAACCTTGCAGTTGGTACACATACTATACTTCCCTAATGCCTCCTGCTTCGAAGGGCATTTGGCCTACTGAGCGACCGCTCCTCACCCCGAATGCCTCCAGATTATGAGCCGACGCGTGGTCAGCGTAACGAATCCTCCCGGTCGTTATTCTCGGCTTTCTTGACCGAGGCCGTCATCACCGTCAGATAGATTCTCAAGTGTATAAACACGTGGACCTCTCGAAACAGCCCTCAGATTCACTTGAAAATCGCTGACCAGGCCGGCACGCTACTGGCACCGTATTTCCTTTGTGCAGCGAATATGAAGTACCCCTCTTGTACTAGAGGTTATAATACCGATAATAATAATAATAAAAATAATAATAATAATAATAATAATAATACTTTTATTGACATTACGTACCACTTAACTACTTTTACGGATTTCGGTGGAGACGAGGTGTCGGAATTTAGTCCCGCAGGAGTTCTTTTACGTGTTAGTAAATCTACCGACACGAGGCTGACGTATTCAAATACTACCGGACTGATCCAGGATCGAACCAGCTAAGTTGGGGTCAGAAGGCCAGCGCCTTACCTTCTCAGCCACTGATTTCGGCACTAGAGGTTATTTTTAACCGTTAATGTTAACGAGTGTTTTTGTGTAACCGCTCCAGTTATAACCGTTAATAAAAAATAACTGCTAGAGGTGTTTGATCGCGTGAATGACCAGTTCAAAATATCTGAAGTGACTAGCTCCAGCCAAAGCCTACTAGAT
The DNA here is from genome assembly GCF_040414725.1 of Anabrus simplex. Classification (NCBI taxonomy): domain Eukaryota; kingdom Metazoa; phylum Arthropoda; class Insecta; order Orthoptera; family Tettigoniidae; genus Anabrus; species Anabrus simplex. The sequence continues at coordinate 8,490,737 of NC_090267.1, forward strand.
ACTAGAAGGCCTGGACAGAGAGCCAATTTCTTGCATTAAAAGCGGGGTAATAGTTTTTCTCTTTCCCACCGCTAGGTTCGCGTTTATGTTCTGTTGTTTGACGCGAATTCTATGATTACGTGTGTTACTGCAACATGTTTTATGAGAAGAAATAACACATTAAACTTCATTTTATAACGTAAGGCCTTATCTAACATGAAATATGAAGAGTTTTGTCCTTTTTTAATTTATTTGGTCTCACGATTTGCAATATATGGATGGTTGATGAGATGCACTTAACATTTGTTTAGTTATGTGCTTCCAAATTGCCGTCAAGGTGGTGGTGGTGATTATTGTTTTAAGAGGAAGTACAACTAGGCAACCATCCTCTATATAACACTAAACAGAGAGAAAAACTGGAAGGGACCCGACACTTCGAAAAATGAAAGTATCGGTCAAAGGAAGACAAGGGCCACGAAGGGCGTGAAAATGAGACTCCCTAGCTCTCGCATACCTAATAGCGTCGGGGTCGGCAAAGAACTAGAGTTGACCAAGGAAGGTCGGTTAGGATAGATGAAAGTGAGGAGCCTAGAACAAGTAAGTGGAAGAAATACCAGGACTCAGCTAAGGGCCCCGTGGTCACCAACCCACGCTCAAAATTCCAGAGCCCCTGGGGCCAATTGCCGTCAAGTTTCTCTTTCCATTCTGTAGGTTAAGATGGTTTATTGTTGCGTGCCTAACTGCACATCTGACACAGCGAAGAAATATACACAAATATAAATGTTCATCTTTTTCCTAAAAATCCGAGTTTACGGGAGGTATGGAGGCTTGCTATTTCTCGACAGGGCAGCAGAAAAGGACCTCTTTGGGCTACTAATGATAACTCCAGAATATGTAGCTTATACTTTGTCGAATCGGATTACAGTGTAAGTACTTTAAGGGAAATTCTGCTCCCCGACAAAGTGCCGACGCAAATTCGTCTTCCTCTTTAAAATGTATTAATATTTACAATGCGGGCGTTAGGATATCTCGGAATATAAAACCTTGTCCGAAAGCTGAAATTCCTTACCGTTCCAAAGTTTAAAGAGACGTTTCAGTGCCGCGACTGTGATCAAGCACACATCACATACGTTATACTTACAAAATTTTTCAGGCCTGTTCTTGATAATAATGCAAAGAAAGTGACTAATGACTGATTTATTAAACAAATTCAAGGAAGCCTCTGGGCAGAAAAGTGTTGAAATTATAGAAATAGGGAAAAATCGGGTGAGTACTTCTATTTAGGCATATTTCCGTATTCTTTATTCTTGTGAGATAAACAAGTGCAAAATGAAAGAAATCTATGAAGTGTAGTGTGTTCTAAGTTGTTTTATATATTTATATCTGATTCACACCGGGCATAATGATAAAAATGTATTATTTTCGCATTATTGTATGAATCTTCAATATAAGGACATAGACAGAACATGAGAACAACAGAACATAAACGCGGCCAATGCCTGAACTACTTTGTTCGCCCAGAAAATAATGTGTCGGCTTGTCCAGGCCTTCTGTTATAGCGTGTGGAACACAAGCGCCTAAAGACCGCTTCCAATGTGCGCATGCGTAACACAGCAGGCGAGCAGCGAGAACCGGCATTACGACAGCAAAAAGGAAATGGAAATGAAAAGCAATACAGTCTACGGAATAACTCACGTCGGTAATACTCCGTATAATACAGTACAGGTACCTAGTGTTTTCAAGCTGGTGAATGAGCACAAGTTTAGCACACAGTTGTAGTCGACGGGCAGTTTATTGCAACACAAGCAATTGAGAATTTTGAAAACGAACACTCACGATTTCTTAAAGAAAGTGAACATGATGTTTTACTCGCACATTTATCTACAAAATGGTATTTTATACATTCTTTAAAACTACAAAGCTAATTAAGGACACACACACACACCTTAGGCATTATCATGAAATTACACAAAGAATAGCGGACAGCAAGCGAGTAGCGAGAAACAGCATGCCACAGGCACGCATTATGATAGCAGAAACGAAACAGCAATAAAAAGCAGTACAGGTACTTACAGTGTTTTCAAGCTGTTGAATGGCCACAAGTTTTGCATAAAGTTATATTCGACTGGGAGTTTACTCAGAAGACAGCAACACAAGCACTTGCGAACTTCGAAAACGAACACACAGTTTCTAGAGAAAGCGAACATGATATATTTTACGCGCACATTTATCCACAAAAAGATATCTTATAAATTCTTTAAAAATACAAAGTTAATTAAGGACACGCACACACCTTAGGCACTATCATAAAATCATTCATAAAGTAGGGGAGTTTATTTACAAGAGAGCATCACGAGGATTTATGAACTTTGAAGTCGACACACACAATGTCCTAAAGAAAGTGAACAATATAGTTTACGCGCACATTTATCTAACGTACATGTATGTTATATATTCTTACAAATACAACGTTAACTAAGGACATACACATGAATCTTGGGCACCACCATAACTTGCATGCGTCTTCCAGCATTCATCACGGTTCTACTTAGGCCTCTTCTGAATAATAATGCTCGCTGCAATTTTCTGGGTCTCAGCTGGGGTTGGTTTTGTTAATGTGGTCTTGGAAATTTTCTTCTGTTTTCTAGTGGAAAACAGTCGCTACCGTGGTATCTTTTTATTTGCTGGAGAGACATTGTCGGACGGCACTAATTTCAGACTTGCGTCCTTGGTTTGTCGAAGTGCGATTAGAACAGCAGGCAAAGGAGCAATGTGTTATGCTAGTGCATTCAGTTCTTCTGTCTCAATGGAATCAATTATTTCTGTCACTTTCGATATCAAGGACGATTTCTTTGTTGCCAAGTCTGCATTTATGACCTGTTTTCGTTTGCTTAGCTCAGCTGTAATTACTTCCGTTTCTACTGTGTTCTCATTGCAATCAATAACTAGAGAAGGGGACGGGCCACTCACTGAAGTTGAAAGTCGTGTACAAGGCTTAAAAATACGACACAGCAAATGAATATGTTTGCACATATTCCATTTAATAGCAGAATCATGATAAGTGCATGCAAATATATGAATGCAAGCGTTGCACTCTACACACATAATTTTTCAATCACACTGAGAGAGTACCTGCCTTATCTCATACAATTCCTTCACCTGCGAGCTGGAAATGATTTGCCAATACCCATCTTGCTGAGTGATGGTGTCAGCCTCCAACTGTAAACTTGTCCTGTGACGCTTTCTCAAGTCAGCAATTTTCGAAGTTATTTTGCCCTTGTGTATGACAGTTAATCTGTCAATGAGTTTATCTCGCACAAAACTCATAATTGCGTGAATTGACTTGTCCAAGCGTTTTACATTCTTTCCTTTTAGATAAATGTATTTAAACGTCCTATGCATTCTCTCAATATGCATATTGGTGTTTAAGCCGCAATGCAGTCTATAACAGTACGCCCACATTTCTTTACACGGCACATAATGCTGAAGAAAATACTTTCCGTAGTCAGAGGTATCACTGTCTTCAGCCCTGACTCTAACAGAAGTGAGAAAGACTCGGGATCTCGTTCCTCCAGTATAGTCCTTACAAGCTTATATATTTCTTCCTGCTTAGATTTTGTCTTTATTTTCGTTAAATTTTTCCTCCAAGCTCTGTCCACGTGCCACGCACAAAATAACCTTCGTCCACGCGTTATAAAATGCGTCTGCCATGTCTGACATAATATCACCAGTTTCTTCTCGGATGGTTTTCAGGAAGAGAGATAACGCCACTTCATCTGTTCTGTTTGATATGAAAAACGCGCACGGAAAGTCCTGCCTTATATCATCTAAAACTAATAAAGTGACCTGTTCAAACCCATAACTGTTCATCCCATGAGTACTGTCCATACATATAACTTACAGTCTGAACCGTACATATGTAAAATTTCACTTTGTGCGTTATTCATGATCACTCGGTTCTGAGCTCTGGATGCTCCTTCCCTTGTTCTTTGTATAACAGTACACAAGGATTTTCACTTTCTTTCATTTCATTCACCCAGGCGCTTACGCTAGTTCCGTCCTCTTGATGCTTCATTATATCGGATGATAAATTGTATGACCGACTAATGTTCTGTATATCTTTCTGAGTTAGAAGATGCACTCGATCTAATTTTTCCTCACTGATAGAACACCGTATTTGATCAAGCACAGTGTGTGACGGTATGTTGGCAGCAAGTTTGGAAGCTAACATTTATCTGTCTTTCTGTTGAATACGCAAATGACCCAGCTCACACTTATGTCCAATGTGCGTAGATGTAAAACTAACGTGACACTTCCCATCCGTGAACAGCTCTACCTTCATTCCGGCCGGACAAAAGCCATTAAGTTTTGAAGTTCCTTGGGTTTTCAAGTGCCTCTGCCCAGTCCCTTTGTAGGTATAATAACCGGAGCGGTTACAAGAGAAGTTAATTATTTTCGTTCCATCTCAGCATCTTTTTACCCCCCTATTCCTGACGTAAGAAGAACTGGTCCCTCGTTCATTTTCTTCTTTCCAAGCCACAAAATCAGAATATGTATTAAATTCTTTCCTCTCACGGTGAATGTGAATAACATGGGACGATTGGAAATGATCAAGTATAGCATTTCTTACTGGTGAAGTATAATCACACATAGTACACCTTCCCCTCTCAGTATCAGAGTGCTGGTTACGCTGGTGCCGCTTCACACACGATTGCTGAGCAAAAGTTTTATTACATACCGGTACGTTGCACGTATGAATCCCACTACCCTGTGGTTTCCGTCAGTTTGGCGCTATCTCTTCCAGTTTCAGAGGATGTTACATGCCTCCGTGAAGTGTTTCTTGCTTCGTACACACTACCACACTCAGAGCAAGTAAACAAACTGAACTTACAGAGTAGGCGTATTGCCTATCTGCTTATTCACAAAACCACACGAAATGAAGAAAACAGAACAATAACAACGAAAGAAAAGAAAAAGAAATTAACATAACAACAATAACGAAGGAAAAGGAAAAGGAAATATCAGAACGAAATAAAACCACCGAATAACGATAGTCACCTTACGATAATAGCACTTGTCAACCCCATTAGTTACATGAGCTAGAGGTACAGCATGGAAGCGCGCATGCGCGTTTCGTGTTTCTTTCGTTCATAGTACGGTCCTGTCACTAGGCGCTTGTGTAGGCAACGCTCCAACTCAGTGTTGGAGTCGTTCGTTCATGAATGACCCGGGGACCCGGCGCCGGCTCCATGACGGCGTTATAAATGACCAAGCAGTAGTCGTGTACGGCACTGATGATAGTTTTGAATGGCTTATCTCAGTTTTCTACCATTTCAGAATATAGCAAAGACTTATTCTTTCTGACAGCAGATGAGGTCAATACGTTGTGGATTATGATAAGGAGGAATACCAGCTACGTCAAGCAGTGGTGCTAATATGCGCTTTACGGTTATAGCTAGTGTTCGTACAATTTGGCCAATGACCTTAGATGTTAGGCCCCTTTAAACAATAAAACAGACAATTGTACAATTTCTTTCGAAAGTAGTAATCGTGCTTGTAAATTATCATAAGGAGGAATAGTTTAGTGTTTAGCAGCTACGTCAAGCAATGGTGCTATTATGCGCTATTAGCTAGTGTTGAGTGTACAACTTCTTTCAAAAGTAGAAATCGTGCTTGTCATCGACATAGACCTATAATACCGGGCGAGTTGGCCGTGCGCATAGAGGCGCGCGGCTGTGAGCTTGCATCCGGGAGATAGTAGGTTCGAATCCCACTATCGGCAGCCCTGAAGATGGTTTTCCGTGGTTTCCCATTTTCACACCAGGCAAATGCTGGGGCTGTACCTTAATTAAGGCCACGGCCGCTTCCTTCCAACTCCCAGGCCTTTCCTATCCCATCGTCCCCATAAGACCTATCTGTGTCGGTGCGACGTAAAGCCCCTAGCAAAAAAAAAAAAAAAAGACCTATAATAGGTGATAAGCATGTGATTTGGTGTGAAAATATTACTGTCACAGCTTTCTACATCTTCAGTTTATTTTTACAATAATGTAAAATGGAATTTTTGTACGAAGGAAAGGTTTTCATCTCGAACTGGCCGTCATGCTGTATAAAACTCGCGGGAGACTGGTACAGCAACTGTTAGGCAACCGTAAGATTCGAATTTTTCTTTCAGTTTCTAACAAGTTGCTGTGCCAGTGAAAAAAAAAAAAAAAAAAAAAAAAAAAAAAAAAAAAAAAAAAAAAAAAAACCGAGTCTGAAATTTTCTTAAGATTCCGAATAGTGCCCGCACAAAACTGCCACAATTGCAGATGTGGTTAGTTCTCCTTCAATTTCCAGGTAAACCGCTGCACCTGCAGATGACAGTGCTTTGTACTGAACATCCTGAACAAATACAACTGCAACGTACAAGAAATGTATTTTACTTTATGGGTCTAAGGTATCAAATTTAGCAATTTCTGCACTTTTTACATTAACCCTCTAGGCCTACTGCATGAATTATTTTTCGTTTCCGTTTGGTGAAGAAAATTTCAAGCTTTAATGTTCAACATACGCTCAGTGTTTTAGATGCATCAGCAATTCTTAACTGGGCATAATAGCTTAACACTCGTATGTGATGTGGATTGCCATATTGGAATATATATACGTTTTTTCACGATTTTACGCTAAGGTTTTAACATTCGAAGACCGAACATTACTGCCTACTGGCCATGGGTACGTATACTTGCACGACCGTAGGTGGGTAATGTCTTTGAGGTTGAGCCAGAGCCTACTCTTGAAGCCTGTGGTAATATGACGGGGAGGGCCCACGTAAAATAAACGGTAGTTGGTACGCGTGGTTGTTGACGGGGTGGAAGGAGTACCTTTGTAGGGCTGTTTTGTCTTATGTAAAAATAAACAAGGCATCACTGGAATATATGTTTAATTGATTGTACAGTTGAAGGTGTGACGTAAAACTATATCTGCCTACAATATTTATCCATGTATACAGGTGAAAAGTTATTTGTTGTTAAGGTCACTAGATTACACCAACATGACTAAAAAACATGCAAACATCAACAGGATGCAATATTCGTGTTTTGCTGCTAGTATGGCAAAATATCATTGTATGACTTTTATGTGAAGAATGCTTTGTGTGGCTGCCTAGCTTTTGTTAACGCCGTAGGCTACTTACTGTTCGTCCGGCAGTGATAAAAGTTGATGGGAATTAGTTCTGGTCATTACCGTAACATTTCTTTTCAATGTGTAAGCTAGTTATTAATATTTGTGACAGAATATAATGTAGTTTCAGTCGGGAGAGAGGGCGTTGTGTCCTGGTTTGTACAGTTATAGCTCAAATTCTTGTATATCTCATGTTGGAATTTTTATCTGGAGGAAAAGATGGTATAAAAAAAAATGTCCGCTCTTAATCCCCAGACAAAAAATAATGAAACATCGAAGTTTAAAAGTGACGTGGTGTGGCGAGTGCCAGATCTAATAGCAGTTTCTGCGATGTCACTATCAGTTAGTCTTGTCACTAGCCAGTACTGTAACAGGTGGTGGTAGAAGTCTTGGCCCATTTGTGGCTTTAACCTGGGGGCTAATGCCTCTAGACCAATAGCCTAGTCACTAGCCAGACTTGTCTCATATTCTGTAATGTTCCTCTCACTAGCCTATAAGAGAATAATTCCTAAGTTGGCAATATTGTGTAGTATGCTCTGATGTCATCTAACCGCAACATCTCAGATTCTTAATCTCTCTCTTGTGAACTGTTAGTACAGTTTCACTTAACTCCTTCTTTTTTTCCTCTGACTAGAATTAAGAAAAGGCAACTTGATGTCTTTGGAGTGTACAGACCAGGAAAGGGTAGTGCAGATGCTGATTCAGAATTATTTGACAAGATAATCAGCTATGTGGGAAATGACATGGAAAGGAATGTGATTGTAGTGGAAAATCTGAATTTACCAAATGTCAGTTGGGAAAGAAATGCGAACGACAGAAAGTATGACCAACAAATGGCAAATAAGCTAATATGGGAAGGACAGCTAATTCAGAAAGCGATGGAACCAACTAGAGGGAAAAATATCCTGAACGTCGTGCTGATAAAACTGGATGAGCTCTATGGAGAAACCGAAATAATAGATGGTATTAGTGAAGTGGTTTTTATTGTAGTTAAAAATAAATGTGATAGAAAGGAAGGTTATAAAAGTAGGACTATTAGGCAGTACCATATGGCAGATAAAGCAGGCATGAGGCAGTTTTTAAAAAGTAATTATGATCGGTAGAAAACGGTAAATAAGAATGTAAAGAGACTCTGGGATGGGTTTAAAGAAATTGTTGAGGAATGCAAAAACAGGTTTAAACCTGTAAAGGTGACAAGGAATGGTAAAGACCCACCTTATTATAATAGAGAAATAAAGAGACCAAGGAGGAGGTGCAGATTGGAAAGAAATAGAGTTAGAAATGGCTGTCGAAGTAAGGAGAAATTGAATGAACTTGCTAGCAAATTGAATCTAGGAAAGAAGGCAGCTAAGGATAACATGATGGCAAGCATAATTAGCAGTCATACAAATTTTAGTGAAAAATGGATGGGTATGTATAGGTACTTTAAGGCAGAAACAGGTTCTAAGAAGGACATTCCAGGAATAATTAATGAACAAGGAGAGCGTGTATATGAGGATCTTCAAAAGGCGGAAGTATTCAGTCAGCAGTATGTAAAGATTTTTGGTTACAAGGAAAATGTCCAGATAGAGGATGTGACTAATGCTAAAGAAGTATTAAAATTTACATATGATAACAATGATGTTTACAATAAGATACAACAGTTGAAAACTAGAAAAGCAGCTGGAATTGATAAGATTTTTTAGGATATACTAAAGACAATGGGTTGGGATATAGTACCATATCTGAAGTACTTATTTAATTATTGTTTGGTTGAAGGAGCTATACCAGATGAATAGAGAATCGCTATAGTAGCCCCCGTGAATAAAGGAACGGGTGATAAACATAAAGCTGAAAATTACAGGCCAGTAAGTTTGACATGCCTTGTATGTAAGCTTTCGGAAGGCATTCTTTCTGATTGCATTAGACAGGTTTGCAAAATTAATAACTGGTTTGATAGAAGGCAATTTGGTTTTAGGAAAGGTTATTCCACTGAAGCTCAACTTGTAGGATTCCAGCAAGGTATAGCAGATATTTTCGATTCTGGTGGTGAAAGGGACTGTATCGCGATTGACCTGTCTAAAGCATTTGATAGGGTGGATCGTGGGAGACTACTGGCAAAAATGAGTGAAATTGGACTAGACAAAAGAGTGACTGAATGGGTTGCTATATTTCTAGAAAATAGATCTCAGAGAATTAGAGTAGGCGAAGCTTTATCTGACCCTGTAATAATTAGGAGGGGAATTCCTCAAGGCAGTATTATTGGACCTTTATGTTTTCTTATATATACCATCTTACTAATAAAAAGTTATTATACAGTTCCTTAGAAGTGAAGCTTCCACGGTGTGAAGAATTATTTAATTTATTTTCCGGGTTGAACCGTGTTGTACTTGTACGCATATCACGTACAGTTTGCCGACGTTTCGAATACATTGCAGTATTCATTGTCAAGGCGACTGAAATACCCCTACTCGATCCGAGGTAATCAGTCTCCCAGGCAGAGTTACACTACTAGAGTGGCCTTGATCTTGGCCTTTTATATCCTAGCCTATCTGGCTGGCGTAAGCCCTGGCTGTCTCGCGAGGCTTCTGGAAAGTTTATGTCACAGCCAGGTAGCGGGGGCTTGCCCGCGCTGTTATGTAATGGGGTTGCGGCCCGTGTGTTTATGTTGTGGTCAGTATGTCTTAAACTATGAATGATGGGCATCCAAGAATTACTGATTTTGTATCCTTCTTCTAAATTAATGTTATTCGGATGTTTCTTGATTTCGATAGCCTCGCGGATTTTTCTTTCCAGATTCCAAGGGATAGCTGCTAGGATCTTGGTCTTGTCAAATGATATTCCGTGCCTAGTTTCGTAGGAATGCTTGGCTACTGCTGAAAAGCATTCCTACGAAACTAGGCACGGAATATCATTTGACAAGACCAAGATCCTAGCAGCTATCCCTTGGAATCTGGAAAGAAAAATCCGCGAGGCTATCGAAATCAAGAAACATCCGAATAACATTAATTTAGAAGAAGGATACAAAATCAGTAATTCTTGGATGCCCATCATTCATAGTTTAAGACATACTGACCACAACATAAACACACGGGCCGCAACCCCATTACATAACAGCGCGGGCAAGCCCCCGCTACCTGGCTGTGACATAAACTTTCCAGAAGCCTCGCGAGACAGCCAGGGCTTACGCCAGCCAGATAGGCTAGGATATAAAAGGCCAAGATCAAGGCCACTCTAGTAGTGTAACTCTGCCTGGGAGACTGATTACCTCGGATCGAGTAGGGGTATTTCAGTCGCCTTGACAATGAATACTGCAATGTATTCGAAACGTCGGCAAACTGTACGTGATATGCGTACAAGTACAACACGGTTCAACCCGGAAAATAAATTAAATAATTATTATACAGTTGTTTAACACTTGTATAGTTATACAGTGAATAAACCCTGTATAAGCGTTTTATATTTTTCTTACTAATAAACGTGGTAGCATTGTATTACTATACATCACGTATACATTCGTTCCAAGGCATAAGAATCTCTTCCTGTGGTTCACTGGCATTTTTCGCATGTTCACCGCCTTTATAATCGCTTCTACTGGTTATCTATGAGCAAAAGTTTCCGGAAAGTCATGCTGTAGCACGGCATATTGAAAAGGCAGTGGTAACACAAAGTGAGGCAGCTGGTAATTGGCTTATACTGATATCAACATTTCTTCATCTTGCTTGTGTAATGAGCGCCAAGAAATAAATGGAAAAGCTTAAGAAAAGATCAATACTCCTAACTGGGATAGTACGGAGAACGTAAGCATTTGTGATTGAATCGGCGAGTTGAAAAGTGTACACATTCCAAAATCCTTACTTTCCAGGAGAAAGGAAAAACTGATATGTAGCTTAAAAGAAAGGTTTGATCAAAATAGTTTCTATTAGGCATTTATACATCATATTTATGCATATTCAACTACAAAGTATGGAAATCATATTATGTACGGTTTTCATGTTATACCGGTACCATTTTTTATGTCGAGGAATATGACCCTTTTTAGGGTACTCAGATTTGATAAAAGATCTTTGTAGAGGCAGATAATGTATAATAAACTTGCAGTTTCAAAAGTCTATTAAGCAGTAACACATTATTACACAAAAAATATGCCCAACCATAATTTCTTTTATAGTCATTCATTGTCATTCCGTCTCTTTACGATGATGTCTAGCCTCCATAACCTCTGAATGGTGTATGTCTTCTATTTTAAAATACCGTGATGATCATCAATGTTATCGTCCGTTCTTTCAATGTGTGTTCAATGTTAAATGGATAAGTTGAATATTTCACCACGATTATATTACTGTAGACAATAAATACCACAAAAATAAACTGCTCACTCGTTTCTTTTTCTGTTACTCACTTCTATACAACACGTATACAAGGGTCCTGGTCTGTATAAGCAATTCAATTAATAAGTATAACAGGTGTATACAAAGGAGACTTATACGCGGTTTATTAGTAGGTAACGAATTACACATAAACGGTGTATAAACCTTGTATAAAAGTTATACACCGTTTATTAGTAAGACGGATAAATGATATGAGTAAAGGAGTGGAATCAGAGGTAAGGCTTTTTGCAGATGATGTTATTCTGTATAGAGTAATAAATAAGTTACAAGATTGTGAGCAACAGCAAAATGAGATGGACAGTAGCCAATGGTATGATGATAAATGGGATTAAAAGTCAGGTTGTTTCACAAATAGGAAAAGTCCTCTGAGTTTTAATTACTGCGTTGATGGGGTGAAAGTTCCTTCTGGGGATGATTGTAAGTATCTGGTTGTTAATATAAGGAAAGATCTTCATTGGGGTAATCATATAAATGGGATTGTAAGTAAAGGGTACAGATCTCTTCACATGGTTATGAAGGTGTTTAGGGATTGTAGTGAGGTTGTAAAGGAGAGGGTTTGTAAGTCTCTGATAAGACCCCAACTAGAGTATGGTTCCAGTGTATGACACTTTCACCAGGATTACTTGATTCAAGAACTGGAAAAAATCCAAAGAAAAGAAGCTTCATTTGTTCTGGATGATTTCCAACAGAAGAGTAGCGTTACAAAAATGTTGCAAAGTTTGGGCTGGGAAGAACTGGGAGAAAGGAGTTGAGCTGCTCCACTGAGTGGTATGTTGATATAGATCTTGATTCCCATAGGGAACTTGAAATATTTGTCCTGAATGAGTGTTTATTGGAGGCTTGCATCGTCAAATGATCCTTAGAGCTATGCCGGCGGGAGCATCTGCTCCTGGTAGGGCAACCCAAGCCGGACAGGTCTACGGTGATGATCCATACTAAGAGTGATACCCTGGTCCTCCAGGTTAGGGGTTGAGCATAGGGTTAACTCCCCTACCTCGTAAAAAAACAACTCATACGGATACCTTAAGAATGTATACAGCAGGACTGGAAAACTTGGTGACGAACTGGCAAGAAAAATGGCTAAGGAGAAGGAAAAAGGATATATTAGTAATGAGTAATGTGGAATGTTAAGACATTAAAGAGACCTGGCATGTTGAAAGAATTAAGCAATGAAATGGATAAGTATGGAGTGAAAATAGCAGCTCTACAGGAACTAAGATGGAAAGGGCAAGGGAAGCTCATGTCTGGACAACATATCTTGATGTACAGTGGAGAAGAAGCAGGCAGTATGGCACAGGATTCCTCATACAGTCGGTAAAGCAAAGCATGATCAACTTTACTCCAATCAATGATAGGATGTGTTCTGTGAGAATTAGGGCAAAATTCTTCAACATAACTGCGTTTTATACTAAATTAGAAGAGGTCAAAGACATGATGTGAAAATTATCCTTGGAGATTTAAATGCAAAAATTGGAAGAGAAGAGGTGTACAAACACTTAGTAGGGAAGTAAAGCCTGCATGAATTAAGTAATGATAATGGATTGAGATTGATTGATATTGTGAGTGGAAAGCAGATAATTAAAAGTACTTCGCATCCTAGGAAAAACATTTACAAGGCGATCTGGATTTCACCAGATGGCATGACAAGAAATCAAATAGACCATGTTATCATAGACAGGTGACATGCATCAGATATTATGGATGTGAGAAACTGCAGAGGTGCTGATGCAGATACAGACCACTATCTTGTTAGAGTCAAGTACAGACAAAAAATAGATTTGTCAAGAATGGAAAAAGTAAGAAAAAAGGCAAAGCACAATATTGAAGGTCTAAAAAATAAGGAATTGCAAGAGAAATACAAAAAGAAAATGGCTGAATCTTTGGAAATAAAAAGGGAATTATGGGAGAAAAGAGAAGTGGAAGATAAATGGGAGATACTGAAAACAACTATCGGTGACGTTGCAGATAGTACCCTGGGAAAGAAGAAATTGGTAAAGAGAGCAGAATGGTTTGATGAGGAATGTTCAACATTAATCCAAGAGAGTAATGATGCTAGGAACAGAATGCTTCAAAGGAGAACAAGACAAATAGTAGAAGAGTATAGAGAGAAATGGAGAAGAGGAGATAAGATATATAGATATAAGAGAAGAGCTTTTGAAAGAAAGAGAATTGAGGAACTGGATGAAATGAAGGATAGAAACGAGGTACGAAAAATTCCATGAAAGAACAAAAGACCTTAAGAGAGGATTTCAACCAAGAGCTGTTTTCTTCAAGGATGAAGATGGAAACCTTCTGGGTAATAAAAGCAAAGTGCTTGGAAGATGGCAGGAGTATTTTTACGAGTTACTCAATGGAAATAATGAAGATGATAGAGAGGAGGATAATATAAATGTTGATCGGGAAGAAAGAGAATTGGAAGAGGAATCAGTAAAACAGCTGGACTTGGAAGAGGTCAAAGCTGCAATTAATGCATTAAAGAATAATAAAGCCCCAGATGAAGATGGAATGGAGTCAGAGCTGTTGAGATATGGGGGAGAGGGAATAGAAAAGGCTGTTTATGACTTGATTAAGGAGGTTTGGACAAAGGAGGAAATACCCAAGGATTGGACATTGGGTATAATTTACCCAATACATAAGAAGGGAGATAAGGCAGTATGTGGAAATTAATGAGGGATCACCTTGCTGGATGAAACGTACAAGGTTCTTGGTAAAGTACTATCCTTAAGATTGGAATTATGGATGGAAAGAATATTAGGGGATTACCAAGCAGGCTTTAGAAAACATCGCTTTACTCTGGATCAGATATTTATATTACGACAAGTGCTAGAACGTTTTATGAATATGACAAACAGCTACATCAGCTGTATGTTGATTTTAAACAGGCATGTGACAGTCTAGATAGAGTTAAAATTTACAAGATGAAAGAATTAGGAATCCAAGGAAATTGATTAGATTAACAGAAATGACCTTGAAAACAACAGTATGCAAGGTGAGAGTGGAGCAAGATCTGTCAGAGGAGTTTTTAGTGGAGAGAGGACTAAGACAGAGAGATGTACTTTCCACACTGCTTTTTAACCTAGCATTGGAAAAAGTAATCCGTCAATTGCCCGTCAACCCAGGGGGAACCATTTTGAACAGATTAGTACAAGTGATAGCTTATGCTGATGATGTAGCAATAATTGCAAGAAATGAAAGAGCTCTTCAAGAGAGCTACTCAGTATTAGAAGAGAAAGCACAGGAGTTAGGACTAGAAGTGAATATAAACAAAACAAAATATATGAAGATGGGAGATACAGAGGGAGTAAGAGGAAGGACCACAGTAAGATTAAATGGGAAGGAATATCAAAGAGTCACATCTTCCAAATATCTAGGCTCTATAATAAAAGAGGACAATGAAACCTCCGTGGAAATACAGGAGAGGATAACAAGTGGAAACCGATGCTTTTACGCCTTGCAAAATATGTTTAAATCCAGGAATGTCAGCAGGAATACAAAAATTAAAATATACACAACAGTACTAAGACCAATAGTTATGTATGGATCAGAATGCTGGGTGATTACTTCCAGAGAAGAACAGTGGCTGTTACGGTGGGAAAGGAAGATACTGAGAAAGATATTCGGTGCAGTAAGAGATCAGGATGGGTGGAGAATGAGGACAAATGTAGAGCTGCAAGGACTGTTTGGCCAGCCAGATATTATTACTAAAATTATGCAGGGAAGAATTAGGTGGGCCGGTCATGTTCAGAGAATGGCAGAAACCTGCAACGTTAAAAAGGTGTTTATAGGAAAACTTGACGGAAGGAGGAGGAGAGGAAGACCCAGGAAAAGATGGATTGATGATGTTGAGGATGAACTTAGAAAGTTAGGAGTTAAACGTTGGAAAATAAAAGCTGAGGACCGAGATGAATGGAGGCAGGTGATAAAGGAGGCCAAGGACCTACAAGGTCTGTAGCGCCGACCAGTAAGTAAGTAGTAATATAAATGGTCTATTATTGGACATTATAAATTTTCCTGCACTAGCCATGCGTCTTGGTGGGTGTGCTTATGTCCCAACTTAGCACATGGGGACAAAACGCTGGCAACCAGGAATGAGTTAGGTGTAAAATTTATAATGTCCATTAATGGACCATTTATATTTGTATGAGTGGTACGTTCCGAGCTGTCAGCGGAAAAATGGCGTGGAATGATATTAGTAGATGAATAAGTTTGAGTGGCATCTCTAAAAGTAGGAAAGATCACAATATGAAGATAAACTTGGAATACCAGGGGAAAAATTGGGGCAAATATTCATTTATAGGAAGGGTGAGTTAGGGATTGGAAAAACTTACCAAGGGAGATGTTCAATAAATTTCCAATCTCATAGAAATCATCTAAGAAAAGGCTAGGAAAACAACAGATAGGGTATCTGCCACCTGGGTGACTGCCGTAAATGCAGATCAGTATAAATTGATTGATTGATTGATTGATTGATTGATTGATTGATTGATTGATTGATTGATTGATTGATTGATTGATTGATTGATTGATTGATTGATTGATCTTCTGTAGATTTACTTCCCCTTAAAACTAAATCATCCTCAGTGAATTGACTAAGTACATATATCTGTGAATACTGTATTATTGGAATTCCCAAAATTCATGACGATCTAAGATGAGTCCCAAATTTTATACATATTGGACTTATTTCAAGAGCTGTATAAATTTTATTTTACAGGGTATTTTGTCAAGAAGTATGGAGGAACCTGTGTTTGTCAAATGTGAGCCAGCATGGTCTTCACATATAGAAGAAGAAGCCTCAAATTTTGTAAGTTTACTACCATAAATATTATTTAATAATTGAGAATATGACATGGGGTCAATTGGATGAAAGCCAGTGCTGTTTGTCAGATCACAGACGATCTGTCGGACAAGTCAAGATGTGAGTAATAGACAGTAATGTTTATCTTTTGTAGATCTTGAATAGGTGTATGATGAGAGTACCAAGGATAAGTTGTTGGTGGTTAGGGCTGACAGTAGTTACCATCTTATTTTTTTGTGTTTGTGGCTCAGATGTTGGGGAGTGATTGAGGTGAGTGGAAATATAGTAAGGATTCTTAACCTATGTGCTAGATTTGGTCATAATGGAAGATGATGATGGTGCTGGCGAGGAGGTGTAGTGAGTATGGAATGGAAATTAGCATTTCCAGGACTGAAGGATGTTAAAAACTTTGAAAAGATTGAATTTCTGTATGGCACACTGTGAAAGTTACTGTTTTTAGGTGTTATATGTCCTAACATTAAGGAAAGTAAAAGAACCAGTAAGCAATATATTGCAGAAACAAAGAAACAATGGATAAAGAACCAGAGATCAACACACGAAGAAGAAAAGGGTGGAAGCACATGGAAGGGAAAGCATTCAACAAAACCATCACATTCTAGTAATGATAATAAAAATTTTGCTTTATGTAGTTATCAAGGTAAATGTATACAACCTGTACAAAAATAAGATCTTGTGTTATACCACTCATAAAGTGAAAATATATTGAAATTAAATGAAGCTTATAATTGAAATGTCAGGGACACATAATAATATTTGAACCTTTCTAAGATACTGTGAAATTTATAAGATAAAGAACAATAACTCAGAGAAAAATAGTAATCTGAAATTAAATAAAATGTACAGTGATATATTCTCAACAAAATTCTTGTGTGCAAATGTCCTTCTCATCTCTCATTAAGTTTAGTCTATGTAGGCAAAAACTTCTGTCATAGAGTTCAAATTCTTAATAAATTTTGTCCACTTGCGCATAATATTCTATGCCGAAGTTATGAAATACATATTACACACAATACCTTTCATCAAGTTACCATTCAGTAAACAGAAGTTCTGAACCTATTAACCCTCATGGGCGGCAATGAGTTATGGCCGAAGGCGAAGGGTTTCGGAGAAAAGTAATTTGATATAAATACTACTACTAAGACTATCTTAAATTATGTATTCATGTATAAAAATAACAAGTATTATGAGTTTTGATGAATTTCAGTACTGATCTGGTCCATGAATGAAGTGCTATTTTTATGAAGATTTGTTACTGAAAGAACACCACAAGTGTCACTGAAGAATTTTACCAGTATAATGTAATGTGCGAAATTGTTATTGTATTTTTTTAAATCACAGTTCACTGTCTACACAAATAATAATAATAATAACAATGGTAGGTGGTCATACTAAAGTTACAGATATTGAAAAACAAGAACATACATTTTTGGCCTCACACAAAAAAATAGAATTTGAATTAGAAGGCAGACTGCAGACCTCTGTAGTAATGCAGATCGTTTGATCAATATGGTACAGAGATGATGTTTGAAATTTTTGGACACATTTTTAGAATGGATAATAAAAGATTCACAAGAAGTTTATTCAGTGAAATAAAGTCCCAGAACGGTAGACTAAATCGGCTGGAGGAAGCGAGAGGGAACATGAATGAATTGAACATCAGGGAAACCATAATGAAAAATTATTTGAAGTCTTCAGGACCTCAGTAAATAAGCACACATGTATGATGGAAACTAGCTGCCGGACTGGTACAAAGTGGTCAGAAGAATAAAAGAGGCAACACAGTGAGTTCATGTGGAGATTTGGTAGAATAGGAATGTGAAAGTCATCGAGCCAATGAACAAGTTCGAACGTGCTCTATGAATGGGCATAATAAAACAAGAATAACAGTCATAGAAATGAGTAATGCACAGTTATTAATCTTATTACTGTTATCATTGTTCACCAATTTTTAATTTTGTGTGGTTATTTCTAGCCAGGTACAGCCCTTGTAAGGTTCAGACCCTCCGATAGAGGTGGGTGGCATCTGCCACTTGTAGTTAACTGCGTGTTATTATGGTGGAGTATAGTGTTATGTGTGTTGTGTGAGTTGCAGGGATGTTGGAGACAGCACAAATACCCAGTCCCCAAGCCAAGGGAATTAACCATTCAAGGTTGAAATCTCTGACCTGGCTGAGAATCGAACCCGGGGTCATCTGAATTGAAGAGCACTGCACTGACCATTCAGCTAAGTAGCTGGACATTGTTCATGGAATAAATGCCACATGAAGGAGACAAAATAATAATCCTGAAAATAATCATGCACAGTTCTGAATTTTGTTATCACTATAATAACTGTTCACCAAATGCAAACGATATGGGGGTAGACTGCACAGTGCAGTAATAATAATAATAATAATAATAATAATAATAATAATAATAATAATAATAATAATAATAATAATAATGACCACACCAACAAATGCTTTCATGTCTGAAACACTTGCAGTAGAGCATGATTCAATTCTTCTCCTTTAGTTGTGTGTTTTAGTTTCTTCTTTTTTGTGTTTCCCTGGATAAAAGGACTCTACTGGATCAGTATCCTGATCAAGGCGTGATGGTAATATAGGCCCCTGCTGAATATTGTATATTTGAATTGTAGTTGATGTGCCAGGATCAAATCTTTGCATGTCTTTCCAGGCAGAGCAGGGTGCATGTGCACTATTTTCTGTACAGTCACTAGTGCTGTTGTCTCATTCACTACTACTGCAGAAAGAAATCTTGGGTGAATGACCTTCACTGTTACTAAATGACACTTCTGACATTTTGCTGCCACTTTCATTAACAATTGCATCTATGTCATCACATGTAATTTGTTTACTTTTGACCATTTTGCCAAAATTGGGGGGGGAATTAGAATGTAAACCACACAATTGTGCAGTCGCACATGGTCGACAAACTCAGCTGATAATTTGCGAAGAAATGTGCCTAACATAGTTGTAACGCTTTAAAATGTTTGGAAGTATTGCTACTGTGATCTGTTGACTATTAGTATAAGTATTTGAACTCAGGGAGGCGGTAACATATCAAAGTATTGTGCGAGCCTGTATTTGGGTTTCCATGTGTGAGGATATGGACGGGTAACCCACGTATGTGTTTTCTCCCAGGTGTCATGTCACCTACATAACAATTGACATTAAGGAGCATTACTAAGATGACATAACAATAGGACAACCAACAAGGGACATAGATATTAAGACGTGATAAAATATTGCTATTTACAAGAAAAATAATATAATAACAATATAGAATATAATTTTACAAAAGTTCCAACTCCTAAACGGAAATTTAATATACGTTTAGGTTTATAAACATATAACTTTCGATCACTAGTCCAGATTTAATTACATAATTTTATAGAGTCACAAATCAATATAACTCAGAAATAATTTGGCTCCGCAAAAGGAAGTCATAAATACACCAGCAGAAAACCACAAATGAATGGGACTAACAGAATCAAATAGTCCTTGTGCTTGTAATAATAACAGATATCATAACCCTCTTTAAATAGTATACATTAATCCTTAATCAGGGAATAGGAACTTATAATGTATCAAAAATAATTTACATTAAAGGGGTTAATAATATGCGACATACAATAGGTATATTCTCAGCCTTGAAGTGGGTGCCATTAGTCTTGCCTTTAATATGGTTGAAAAATTAATATTTTCAATAGGCCAGAGGTGTTCTTTTTTCATGCGCATCATGTGCTTAGTGAATTCTAAGATAACGAGTAACACAACAGAAGCAGTGTAGTCCCCTGGTGAAGTAGAAGGTACAATTCACCAAGAATAACTCATTCCATACTTGGAAGTTTTGCAGTTATAAACATCTTGGTGGCCACTTGATTAAACTAGTGGGATACATAGTTCCTTCTCACAGTACACTGGTCCGAAATTTAATAATCCGTGTACTTTTCTAAGAAATCTTTGAATTTAATTTTATTCACTTTCTAGATGGGAATGTTTGCAGAAACCCAAGCTTTAGACAAGTCTTTGAGTAACACAGGGGTGACGTGCGAGTAACAGTTGAGAAACTTTTTGTCTGCTCTTATTTTCGATGTAACGTATATGCTTCTTTCAACCAATATATTCCTGAATGGTAAATCTCCTATCCCTTGCCACTTCACACATTTTGCAGAAAGACATTTCACCATTGGTAGAGAAAATATCCTTCCAGTATTCAAAAATGATTTGTTTGAAATGAGCAGCCCTACTTGGCATTTTAAATATGTACACTGCAAACAAAAATCAGAATTGATAACAAACGTTAACTCCACACACTTAACCGGACTGGCATTACGTGATCCTGCACCCTTGCTTTCAGCATCCCTCTCAGATTAGTCTGCAATGTTTCTCCTGGAAGGTCACATTTCCAAGAAGTAAGTGGTGAACAAGGTTTCTTTAGTTCCCAGATTGACAAAGTGTTGCCTCCTCACTTAAATTTGCCTTAATATCCAATACCACATGCATGAATACTTTGAAATCCTCAGTCATGTAAGAAAATGACCAATATATATGTATATATATTTTTTTCGTGTACGGCCATTAGAGACCACGTTAAGTAACAGTTACATGTTTGTGGAAGCCTTCTTCAAAGCCCAAAACTTTAGCATCATTTCTCTGGCAGCCTTTCTTCTCATCCAGCCATGATTATATTTTGGTTTGTCGTGGAATTTGTTGATCACTGACCTAAACTTTGTTCAGTTTGAATTCTCAATTTAGTCTCACCTGTTGGAGATCCTTTCTCACCTCCCTGAACCATTTGTCCGACACTTTAGTTTGTCTGTCTAGTATTGTGAATATCCTTTTCGTTAGTCTCTTCTCATCCATTCTAAATAAATTCCCATAGAATTTAATTTCCTGTTTTCTCATGGACTCAGCCTCTCATTGTCAAGGTAAAGTTCTTCCCTTCCTTGCAACCTATACTGCCCAGCCTCAATCGTTGGACCCTTTACTTTGCAAAGGATCTTCCTTTTGAATTTCTCAGCTTCTCTCATTCCTGCTTTCCATGAAAATGACCAATAATGACAAATAATTAGAAAATGACCTAAAATATAAAATGGCAGAAGAACACAGAAAATGACCTATTTCTACAATGTGGGAACTGTGATCAATATTTCTGTACAAGTTAGCAAAGTCTTTCTGGAACCAATTAAAAGATGATACTAGCCCTGTTTATAAGGCCCTGCAGGCAAGGCTAGTGGATGAAATAGATCTGCAGCTTGGAGAACATCGAGTGGTCTTCAGAAGAGAAAGACCATGTGTATAGAAGATCTGGCAGCTGAAAAGAGTACTGGAAAATGACATCTCCAAAGATTTTGTAGTTGTCTTTCTAGATTTCCAGAATTATATAATTTAGTCAACAGCGGAGTGCTGTTCAACATGTGGGTAGAATTCGGAGTAGACACCAAAATAACTGGAATTATTAGGAAGACATATTCAAAAGTGAAATTAATGGGGGAGTTCTGGAATGAGTTTAAAATTAAAGCAGGGGTCAAACAGGATCATGGACTATCTCTGGTTCTCTTCAACTCTGGTTTGGAAAAATTATCTGCGAATATAAAAACAAACTGGACAGGAAAGGAATGCTCAACATAGTATACATTGGAGGATTAAAAGGCGGCATCAAGATCAACTGAATTGCAGCTTTTAGAACAACACTTGACAGTAGAACTAAAGATTCTGACAAATGGTTCAGGGAGGTAAAAATGGATCTTGAGCAGTCTGGATGAAATTGGGAAGACATGCTAAACCAAATAAAGTTTAGAAAAGTGATGGAGAGCTTCAGAGGATTCCATAACGAACAGACCCCAAATGTCGAATGGATAGAGGAAGAATGCACATGTTTTGGGCTGCAATGAAGGCTTCCTGTAATGTGCGATTGTTGCTTAACATGGTCTCAAGTACCCATAAATGAATATAATAATAATCAACGAGGGCATAGGGATTTGATGCCCTAATGTTCCTTTGCAGCGACAGCAAGGTGTATGACCTCAGATTTCACCAAGGTCATGAGATCAACCTAACCTATCAACTCTAACATAACCTCACCAGATCTCCTGAAGAAGCCCAGTAAGTCAGGTAATTGACCTTGGGCCTTCCCCCTGTATTCCAAAAGATTGCTGTCCTTCTTAGCTGCTTACCTCTTCCTGGGGTGTGAAGCCTGTGTACAGGTGGATCAGTTGGAGAGGAGAAATGCAGGGATTTCGTAGTGCTGATTGTCTTTTCATTCAGTGTGTAGAGGGTCGATGGGAAGTGGAGGGGGTGTAGAGGGTATCACATGTCCTAAGACTGCAGTAAAAGAAGGTGGGGGGAATAGAGCGTGCTGCAGTATTGAAAGGTGGTGGAAAGGGATAGAGTTCACTAGTTTGGTGACAGATGGCAGGAGCATGTATTTCATTTATTTGTTGTTGATTCTGGGGACTGCACCATGTGACATTTAGATAATTTTTCTTGAGTACTAAGGCTCTTTGGTATAGGATTCATTGGGATCAAGTGAGTTGGCTAAGCAGTTTGCATTGCAGAGCTGTCACGTTGCAACTGTGAATTCGCTTTTCCATGGTTTTCAGTTTCCATACCTTAATTAAGAATATGGTTGCTTCTTGCCACCCCTAGCTCTTTTCTGTCCCATTACTGCCATAAGGCATGTGTGTGTTAGTGTGATGTAAAACAAATAGTAAAAAAGAAATCCACTGGTTGTGGCAGACTGATGTGTGGCAACACTGTCTAGCTAGGAAAGCAAAGTAATTGGACACTAACTCACTCCTCATTTCTTTAGTATACAGTTGGTAATACTTTGTTTCTCTGGTGCAGTTGGTTGTAGATCTAACCAGTCTTGTGGCTTGGGACTTAATGTACAACAGGTGAGATGAAAGATATATATTACATTGTAGCTGTACTTGCTGGTATAAAGTAAAATTTAGTGGTTTGGATTTTGAAGATATATCTTGTTTATGATAAGTAAAATGATTATCAATATTTGTGTACACTTTTCCTGATGTCACAGTGATATTTTAAATTTTTTATTTATATTTATATTTCATATGTGATATGATTGATTCACAATATCCCTGAGCATTCTAATAGGATGCTTTTCTTCTTCTTAACTGCACCCATTGGTTTTAAGCATCCCCTATTTGTAGGAACTTTGTTTAGTATAGTGAAATTTTGAAATTGAGTCACATACTGGCAGGTAATAAATTATAATGTTGATTTGTTGGTGACTGCATTAATAGATGTGTGCAATTGGAACCCTAATACATACTCATTTTCACAGGAAAATTCTCATCTTTTAACGGAAGTGATACCTCTGAAACAAGAAACCAAATCAGAGTTAACAGAGCCAGGGCTAACGCAGGTAAATGCATTTGAGGTAACGTAAATAATTTGATAAGCCATTATCAGAGATGATGGTCAAACAGATTTCGTTGTGTGATCTTTCATTTCAGTACATAAAATTTGAATGTTCTAGAGAATATACACTGTTTTGAAACCTAATTTGCATATCTGCTTTGATTCGTTACGAGTCCTTGCACTAAGTATCATTTGACAGATGGTATATTTTCAAAGCCCTCCAGTACATATCATGTCGAAGCTGGTATCATTGCTACTAATGCTTTTGACTGTGTAAATATCTTTGAACACAGAGTTTCTGTACGTTTTCATTTGTTACTGATATTTACACCATGTTGTACAGTGTAAGAAAACTCTAGATCTGATTTCAGTGAGAGACTCGTTTTAGGGCATTAAATCAAAGTATGCTTTAAAATGTAGTAGTTTTCATAGCCTTGTTAGGTATCCTATATGATATTCTGACTTTCTTCACATAGTTCCAAGGTTTCCATTGGGTATTTTAATTCATAGTTAGGTGTTGTTTGGCAACTAGCATTTTTCCAAGGCCAGCTGCTCCGCATCATCCAACAGCTGATACAATTCCATTATTCTTCGCAATGTGCATAGTGTATAGCAGCTGTTATATTGCAGTAATTGCCTATTTCTGGCTGTGGCATATTGGCTGGTTTTATGACAGTTGTGTGAAGTTTGGATATCATGAGTTGATGGAGTTATCTTCACTAAATAGAATGTCACATGCAAATTAGTTTACTGTGACATGTGTTGGGCACATCCCCTTCCTTGTAGTTGATCCTGCAGAGACTATTCTGACAAGAAACTGTTTGGGAGGACGAGACCAAATATAATGAGACTTGGTTTAATGATCAGTGAAGGCAGTAAACTTGATGATAATAGTGTTAAATCAAGTCATAATTATGTAAGAGAGGTAGGAAATGGGACACAAAATGATATGATAGCATTAGAACAGGTAGCAACAGAAAAGGAGAAACTTGAAAGGACAAGGACAAACTACACATACTTAGACATTATTTAATAGTAAATTTTTGCTGCATTTGTAAATGTAATATGGTGTATCAGAGTTATCCATTGCAAAGAAAGTAATGTGGTCAATGGAGACATCAAAACTTTGTCTAACTCCTGTCATTGTTTTGTAACAATGTGGTTTATTAGATATAAAGTCTGTGTCATTGGAATAAAATATAATTAGAAACTTGTCATAGGAAAAAATGATTGGGAAACAGTCTGGGAATGGTGGTAGGTAATTCATGAATGTTGGGATGAGGATCATTACATGTCTGCAGTATAGTTAGAATCCTCCTTGCAACAGAAAGGAACAAAAAGTGACAAGTCAAGTCACGAGTAGAAAGATTTCAACAGGCAGTGGAGCACATCATAGGATAATTAAAATAGCTTGGTGTTATGGGAGGAAGGAGCAATTAAAAGACAATTTTCTAACATGTGTAGATTGTCCTGATCCTTTCAAGTTTCTCCTTTTCTGTTGCTACCTGTTGTAGTGCTTTCGTATCATTTTCTGTTACTTTTTATTTTTCTACCCCTCTGTGCAATTATGACTTAATTTGACACTTCCCTTCCGTTTCTTATATTTTTACATTGGAAGATAAATTAATGATAATTTAATTGTGCCAATGTTATTGTTAGCTGCTTCTTATGTATATATATTTTACTCTTCTTTCCTTATTTCTTACTTATAGCATTCTGCAGGTGTTGAGAAGGAGATGTTTATAGAACAACGTCAACCTGTTCCAAATATCAAAGAAGAAAACAAGTAAGTACACTACTAAACCTACGTAAGGCATCTCTGAAAACTGTAAGAAAGTAGTTAGTGGGATGTAAAGCCAATAACATTATTATTCAAACCCACATAATATGAAAATTCAAGTTTACCTATTCACTGTCATGCTCAATTGTAGGCATTGTTTATGTCTGTTAACTGGCAATTTTGTCGCTTTATTTTTTCTGTGCAAGGTTACCTTTAAACTCTAATAAAAGCTAGTGGTTAGAATTAAGAGAAATGCTCAGGAACTATAAGATCATATTTAATCTGTTTCTGGATATACTTTTATTTAATATAGTCTCTAAAAGGTCAGTCACTTCATTATTTGTCGTCATGTTTTTATGATGTGAAATGTGATCTGCTACTATTTCCCTCAAAGCATTCTCAAGTTTCTCAGAAATATGGCATTACCTCCAGTTACACACAGAGATAGATTGTCAACTAAATGGACAAATTCAACCTTGTTTGATTTTATAGTATATTGAAAGGTTTATAATTACTTAATATATTTATATGGGCTTCTTTTCTTATACTTGACCTAATTTTCCAACTGTTGCCTGTAGATATATTAACTTAAAGTCTATCAGAGTTGCATTTTATTCAAACACGTTCACATCCAGTTCATACTGTTCGAGACACCCTACTTGTGTGAGGATTCTCACATTCATAAAGGGATTTAGATGGTAAACTGTACATTAAACAATATGAACATCAAGTAATCTTGCTGTCACACACACAATAATTATACATATTATATGTCTGTCAGCTAGGTCCTTATATTAAAAACAAAACCACTAGCAATCCTTCATAATTGATGTGCTCAGCTGTGCAGTGTATGTATCAGTTGGTAACTTTAAGCAGGGAATCTTGTCAAGACTCTCTTGAATTTAAGTATTTCCTGTAGTCAGTGATGGGTGGTGATATTATTTGCATACAGTTGGAGACACCCTACTCGTGTAAGGTTAGGTGAAGTTATGTGAATCTTATCAAGCATACGAGTTTGATATCTGGTGTTAGAAGCTTTATATACAGACAAATCCTAAAGTTCTAGCAGCCTGTTAGACACACATGTGTATTGAACATTGTTATGAAGGTAAACATGTTGTGAAATAAAATGTCACGAGAGAATGGATAACTGTTTCTCCACTTGAACATACAGTACTACTTTGAAATCCATGTCACTACAACAAATCATTCAATGGCAAAATCAATTAAATTTCTCTTTGATTCTCTTCAGGAGACAGATGACCCCATCTCAGCAAGTTTGCTCCACGCAGCGCAAGGTTCATTGGGGTCCCGATTGAACGGAGACTACTTCTGTTTAACACAGAAAGCCTTTCATTCCACCATAGAACAGGTTCAACTTTGTCAATTTTTAATCTTGTGCTGGTCTCATCGGACAATTCTTCCCTCTACGCATAAGTGGAACTTACATCTACAACTTTCTAGAAGCATATATGTACTTATATATGTCAATCGTGCAACACAGGAGTAACTGCTAACCAAAGACTATCTCATCAAGAGTTTTTACGTGACTTCACAAGATTTTACTTGTCATTGTGAACACTTCTGTTACTTTTATCATTATTTGCAAATACGGTTTTTCACTTTTATCTGTCATTTCACCACCATCCCATCCTTCTAGATCCTCTCTCATTTCTCCACACTATTTTTATCACTATGTCTTTTACTGTTGTAATTTGGCTAGGTTGATGATGGTCCACAGTGGACCGAAACTAGTACCTTTTAATATCATTGTAATGTTTTTGTAAAAACATCAAATGATTTTTTAGTATTGAGAAGGTGGAATATTAAAATTTTGTATTTACTTTAAGCATAGTCTCAACTCAATACGGAACCTAACAATGAAGTTTATTACTTTTAATAATGAAAATGGGCTGTATTGTTGACCTTCCACTTCTGAAATCATTCTGATATTCAACCCTAAACCTTATTATACTTTCCAGTATCCTCTCCATTATCCTTTTTTTGTTTTTGCTAGTTGCTTCACGTCGCACCGACACAGATAGGTCTTATGGCAATGATGGGACAGGAAAGGCTTAGGAATGGGAAGGAAGCAGCCATGGCCTTAATTAAGGTACAGCCCCAGCATTTGCCTGGTGTGAAAATGGAAAACCATCTTCAGGGCTGCTGACAGTGGGGTTCGAACCCACCATCTCCTGGATGCGAGCTCACAGCTGCGTGCTTCTAACCGCATGGCCAGCTCGCTCGGTCTCCATTATCTTAGCAACATGAGTTATCAGAGTAATTCCCCTGTAGTTCTCCAATACTTTCTTATCGCCTTTCTTGAAAATTGGGATGATTCTTCCTTTTCGCCAATTCTCAGAGACCTTCTTATTCTCCCAGACAATCCTGAAAAGTAAATATGTCCACTGCAGGCCTACAGTTCCAGCTGCCTTTATCATCTCCACTGAAATTTCATCTATTCCAGCAGTTCTTCCATTCTTCATCTTTCTTACTGCCATTTCAATTTCATACATTGTAATTTCTTTATTCATTTCTTCATCAACTAATTGCATTTCCTGGTCGTTCATTGAATGACTGTTATTAGTTCTCATGTTCAACAACTTCTGAAAATACTCACTCCATCTATTTCTTACTTCTTCTGGCTTTGTTAATATTATGCCACTTTCATCCTTCGCAAATCTGGTGTTTACTTGATCTCTCTTCTTGTTTCATAAAATACCATACAGTAATTCCTGCTGCCCTCCATATCATCACTCAATGTCTGTGTGAATAAGGCCCAGCTTTCCTCTTTTCTTCCTCCATGACTGTCTTGGTCAAATTCTTTTCCTCCAGATAGTTTCTTATACTTTCTTCAGTCTTAGATTTTTTCTATGCTTTCCATGCCATTTTCTTTACCCTATCATTTCACCAGAATGTCTCTTTCTCTTTCACATTTCCTGATCTACCACATACCTTATCTGCGCATCCAACCAGTGCCGCCTTAAATCTTTTCCATTCATCTTGAACATTCCCCATCTCCGTCCTGGGTACCAAGGGTGCTATTTCCTTTTGAAATTCTTCTTGTATGCTTTTCTCCTTCAACTTCCATACTTTAGTTCTTTTCTCTCTTCTTAATGAGGGTTTTTCAGTGTTTTCCACTTTTAATTTTCCTATCACAACACTATGATCCTTAGTCCAAGTGAGGATCTCTCCTCTAATGGGTTATGGACCACCGGTGAATTGTATAGTCCTAGCCGCCTGAGCACAAGGAGGGCCATGACTAAATATGTCCGAGATGCCCACTCCCATTCCATAGCAACTGGTATCCTGACTCTCAGGACCACTTAATAGGCCACTCAGCCCTTGGCTATGGTCACGAACTAGGACGTGACTATAGTAACCCACAAACATGAACCACATGAACCACATCCTACATTCATTAATTAATTACCTGGCCCTATGGCTGAACAATTTCTTTGTATACGAAACAAACATAACGCATTTACAACTCCCTTGTGACAGAAAATACGATCTTGGTCAAGGGTCCATCTTTTACTGTAGCACTGTTTTCCCCTCAGCCATACATTTCAAATTGACAGCCGAAACAGATGGGAAACCACACCCACCTGTCTTCCTTCGCTCACGAGTCCCATTTTAAAATCTCAACTCTGCATGACCTCACGCAGTACTGTACACTTCTCATTATATTGAAAATACTCACATGCTTTTAAACTTCTCATATAAATGACCACAGCAATACCCTTTGGTAAGGCAACAATTGACAACTTTAATTAACTGGATCGTCAAAAGGGATTTTCCCACTATTCAATACGTACTGACACAGACTCAAATAATAGAGACCAGTGTTCCTGACCTAAGCACGCCAAAGAACAACAAAGAAACAACACTCTTAAACTCGATGATCAGACGTGTAAAAAAAATATGAAATACTTCTTTAAAATGCAGGTGGATAAACGAATTAATATAAAATACTTCCTTATGGAAATCCCTATCTAAATGGAGGTTGTGGTTTCGAATCCCAGCCTCTTTCATAATACATAATACAGCATATCTGTATCCGTGGACCTTATGTTACAAATCTACTACTGATTTGACATGTAAAAGAAAATGTATCTAGTGCATTCCTACTTTAAAAAAAATACATGCATTAATTATGCTCTGTGTACATGCAGTGATTATAGGCCTACTATATATTCTATCACATTAATCTCTAACCTAATGCACTCAGAAAATAAATTTTAATGTGGCTATTCTGAAAAACAAACTCTACATCTGATCCGCTCCCAAATGAATTACACGATCACTGTAACCCAACGATGAAAGTGGATTACTTACACTGATTCCCTCATGATTTCTAGCAAATTAACAACATTAACTCGCTCAACAAGTTTCCTACACTAAACCCATAAATATCATTTTAAAAAATACATCCTAATCTACTGTTGACTTATTTACAAATTACGCATTCATAATTACTAATAATGGTATTATGCACTTATCTGAATACTTCCATGGTGCTTCTATACTTTCATATCAGCAACAATCATCATTGGTAAACCAGGGGTCCAGAGTTGGGCGGCTGTTTCTTGGAAAATGGTTGATATCTCGTTCTCCACTGAAGACACTCTTACACCAACACAGAATATTATCCTCTCGTTTACTTAATGTTACAATCAGACTCTATGGTGATCTCAGGGCTACCGTCGCGCACAGAAATTATGCCCTATTATCTATTAAATAATAATCACAAACTGTTTTAAATGTTATAGAAATTATTCCATATTTGTTCGCTCTCAAACACATATATTTGAATCGTTTTCTGAATACGAGCTTATATCTCTCATATCATCCCCGCAAAATGGAACCGATTCTTGTGAGGAGTGATGTGGAGCAAGCTCCGAAACTATTTCCTGACTGATCTGGAGTGCGCCTCTGGATGGTCTATTTATCAAGCCTGGCACCAGATGGCTGACCAAAGACTCCTCCCAGAGAGAATATCAAACTCTTCCATTGATATTGTGAAAATCAGTGAAGCAGTGCACTCGAGAGGTAGCTAAACAGATTCCATGAATCCGATCGTAAACTTCCTTGCAATATCCATAGCATCATCCCTGCCTTTTATGCAATTGTGGGATTCCCTGCGACAGGCCATGTGTTCCGTATATCACGTGGGGACGCTCTCTTTATGTGATAGTTTCACTACTGTGTAATTTAAATTCCATGGGATATTTAGCATATCCCTTCCGGACAATCTTTCTACATAATTCCAAACAGGCATGTGGCATCATTTGTTCTCCTAATCATAGTGTAATTGGAGGTGCAAATTTACTCTCACCCCAACTTTTTGTCCCATGAGGCTGGCTCCCCACATCAAATTTCTGTGCAGAATGTTGGCTATCCGTGATTTTTTGCCCCACAGTATTATCACGTGGTACGCAATTGAGACCTGTCTTCTTCTATTTCCATCACCCAGTTATCTCTGTAGCACTCGCTCCTTGGATGAAACTTTCCATGGGTTCAGTGCTCAGGCCTGGTAACACAAACAACACTAATGCACCCTGGTGGCTGTTTCACCTGTTACAGAGAATTAATTTACATACCCACCGATGGTATGTGTGTACAAAGTTACATTGACATCTGACCATTTTTTTCTGAGTGCTTACATTTTTTTGGGTAGTGTATTTTATATTACAGTAGGTGGTGAACTTGTCTTATAAATTTGGGTACATGAAGGCAGTAGGTTAAGTAAATCAGGTTGTGAGTTGAGTTCAAAGAAAGAGGATTTGGGCAATGATTTATTTGGAATTATATGTGGATTGCTGTTTGTAATATGATCAAAATGTGTGGAGTGTAATTATTTTTATTTAAGCAATTGGTAGATTTGAATAAGGGCACACATAACGATAATACATCTAAGATTGCAAAATACGTCAGTCACAGAGGTGAATATGTAGAATGGAAGTCGACATTTATGGCTGTCATGCTTTAAGATGCCCCAAGTTTTCTGTTCAATTCTCAAGAGTCTATTAACACGTTGGCTGCCAAGAGTGTCTCATGAGGCCATGGCGGTATAAAGTACCGTTGACAGGTGTTGCTATATGACTTTCCCTGCCGGGCCGGTGGACCGCTGAGCTGTTGAATTCGCTATGCAAGCGTACCGCTATGGCCTCGGAGCAAATCCTGGCATGCTTGGTTTCCTAAATATAGTCTTTATTTTTTATTAATCCATCCTCTTTTTATTGGCAATAGGTGAGTATTTGTCTAATCAGTTTAGCCATGCGCTTAGCTGTGCTGGGTTAGCTAACTGGCGAGCTCAAGATTTTGGAGATTGGTTTTGAATCCTACTGTCGGAAAACCTGGTTATGGTTTTCTGTGATTTTCCATTTTCACCCGAAGCTTATGCCTACCTAATCAATAGGCCACACTGATTCCTTCCAAATTTTTGCACCTATACCTGAGCTAATTTCTTCGCATACCGCAATGAATATAGCGTAAACATGGGCTTGTTTGCATTTTCTAAATTGACAACATTCATTGACAACATAGCAACATTTTACATTACCATTGAGCATTTGGCAAGGAGTAAATACGAAATGAATATATTTCAAATTCAATTTGGTGAAGGTTTTTTTTGTTGCAAAACGTAATAGATCAGTTTGACATGGACACTACTTACGAGAATTCTCATACTGAAGAGCTAGCGTCATTATCTTCCGAGTTCGAGAAGAAAACGGTTTCATTTTTATAATTAACCTCTCCGTACACTGGTAAAGTAACTTAGAAATATCTCGCAAGTATTTCACACACACCCTACTGTAAAACAATGAGTGCCTTGCGATTGTAGTCCTAAGCACTAATAAACAAATTGTGGCACGCTCTGTTATCTATAATGTGTACTATCAAGCAATGCAAGCTTCTAGTACCACTAGACTGTACCGCTCTGGCCGTCTAGGCAAAACCATGCAGTGAACTTTCCTGTGGGGCCACGGCGGTACCTCGGTGTGCTGGGAATATTTATTGTATTTCGTATGTACATTGAACACTTAAGTGAAATATCACTTCGATTTTTGCTTTACTGCTTATTTACTACATGCATGAAAGAAAAAATGCTTTGGCCACCGGGACGTGTGTCCTGGCAATCAACGTGTTAAATTAATGACTTCAAAAAAGAACTCTTACACCTGAATGCCCCTTCTATCTTGGAACCAAATGATGTTAGTCAAACAGATGGAAAACACCCTAATGATCTAACTTTAGTTCTATGGAACAAGGATGATCTCTCCTGTGGGATGCCAAATGTGTGATACTTTAGGACCATCCCCTTTGCCTCACACTTGTAAGGGTGCTGGTCCTGCTGCAGAAAATAATTCTGAGCAGTTCATCTTCAGAGCAGGTGATTGATGGAGATCTGCTGTCAAGACATTAAGACATTGCAGACTGGGTGAGCTTCATGCAAGAGCCCTATTCCCAGCCACTTTCTAACTGTGCATAACCTGTCAGAACTTGATTATCTTTTGAAGGAATACTTTGCTTCTTTCTGGAGATCTTCCTGAGTAGTCCTAGTGCTCTTTTCTGGTGTGGTAATCAATATAGCAGATTTTTTTTTAATGATTTTTATGATTTTTATGATAGATCTTCTGGCAATGATGGGACAGGAAAGGCCTTGGAGTGGGAAGGAAGCAGCCATGGTCTGCTGGCCATTTCACCAGTCACAGAGAATTTCAACTCTAATCATTTACATACCCACTGATTGTATGTATACAAAGTTACAGCCTAGTGTGGAAATGGGAAACCATGGAAAACAATATTCAGGGCTGCCGACAGTGGGGATCGAACCCCCCACTATCTCCAGGATGCAAGCTCACAGCGCATGTCCCTAACCACATGGCCAACTCACCAGGAAGCAGAAATATTAAGGGATCAGTAACCAGTAATCTTCCAGACATGATTTCTTTACTTACCACACCAACATGCACAAAGCAAAAATAATTAACTTCCTGATAGTACCATTAATCCATTTCAGGGTTTTAGGGTATGTATTATGATAATGTGATTGTGAATTCTGCTGGTAGTATAAGTTTGTTTAGCTCAGCTGCAGACAAAAAATCCATGCCAAACAGAAGTCGTGTTACTTGATCTTTGTTTCCAGGTTCATTAGGCCATGCCTTGACACCAGCCTATGTGCGTTATTATACATAACCCAGTTGTAACACAATTATCAGATTCATTTTGTACCACGGCAGTGAACGGAAAGCTGTATCCTCTTCATCAGTTGAAACATTGTTGCTATGAGATATTTCATCATCAAACTCTAAAAATTCACCATCATTTGGACATTCTGAACTTGTAACAGCACATCATTCATGAATACTTTCATTCCTGTCTAAAACATGCCTGATTCCTGGGTACTGCTATGTTGCTCTCTAAATTTTGTAAGGATTTTGTCAGGAAATCCAAACAAAAGCTATAAAATGAAGAATAATTGAAAAGCAGTGTTCTATCAAATAGTCTTGTATATCCCAAAAGATAGCCAAAACGCAGTCTGTAGCTTACATGAAATAACTCGGAACCGTCCGCAATGCTCAGTGAGGGAAGCAATTATCTAAGCAAGCTTCATACCTATGGGAGTAACGATTTCACTGCTGTTTGACAGGAGAGGGATTCCTTAAAAACAACATGGTGAATGAAAAGGAATTTGATTGGGAACTATCAGTATTAATGTGGTTTATAAAGGAAAGAAAATACAACTAGCTCTATCAGAAAAGATGATGTGACTGGTTGTGTTATGAATTTGTAGAGGTACATCACAACGTCTTGACAGTTTTAAGGAAAGTGAGCCGAACAAATTAAACCTTTATTATTATAAGCCTAGTCAGCTTTTGAGAAAAGTGCAATCCCTAGCTGAACGGGATTTGTCCAACACTTTGGATCAACAAAATACCAGATTCTATAAAGAACATCCTAATATTGAGTGCAGGATGTCTAGATCGAGTTGTGGTAAGAGCTGATAAAATGTTGGAGATGAATCCCTGTAGTGAAATATGCATTGTTGAAAGTCGTGGTTCAAATAATGCTCCATATGATGAACTAATTGCTAAAATTTCTAAATTAGAACAACCAACTGCAGCTGTTCCATTAGGCCAACAATGCAGTCACAATCCAAGTCCATACTGCAGAAGCTGCAGCTTCAGTCACAACAGGTGAAGAACATTTGACCCAATCAGTAACTATTGTTACTACCATTTCAGATTTGGACAAAGATGCATGCCAGACAAGTGTAAGCAACCTTGTGTAGGCCTATAGAAAATGTCAGAAAACTCCAACCGGCAGCAGAAGTAGTGGCAAGTCTGACTACTGAAAGCTATAATAGAATCTGCAAATGCTCATCATTCCTGTGGGATAAAATTACAGCCTTGTTTTTTTTTTTTTTTTTTTTTTTTTTGCCCTCCTTCATTGGAAAAGCATTGGAACTTCTTGCAGAATGCCTGGCAAAGTATACCTGTATATGTTAGAAAAACTTCTTCTGAGAATGCTGAGAATAGTTAAAAGTGTACTTGCAGCAAAGCATTTTTTTATGAGAACAGAGTTTGATGTGTTCTGGAGATCTGTGGGAGTAAATGTGTACATATTGTCTATTTCTTGCTCAGATGTCTTAGTTTTATTGTAAAATATACATACATATGTTGTTTCCTTTTAATCTCATTCCATCCTTTAACAGCTCAATGCTTGTCTGGAAACGTTTAGCTGGCTGTGTATGTACGTATCTTTTTCTTTTTTTTTTGGAAGGGATGCATGATCCTCAGAAAAATATTTTAACATTTTTATTTGGAATTCAGTTCCTTTATATTTCAAGCAAAGTTATGGTATAGTCTACAGAGGATCATACCACTATTTACTGTTACAGAATTTTATGTAATAATAATAATGACATATTGACTCTGGAGAGGCTTGATACAGGATTTTTTCTAGTAGACATCCTGATATGAGCTCTGAGAGCCAAAGTGGTTGAAGTCCTTTTTTCCCCCCATTCTGAGAAATTAAAAATTTTGCATTTCATTTCATGTAAATTCAGGCTTTACAAGAATTCATGATTCATTTGATGAAATATGCAGATGATATATTAGAATTATATTTAATAAATACATTTTTGTTATTTGTTCCTTAAATTGCTTTTGATAGTTCCTAAAATTTGGTGTACCACTTTTCCTGTCAGATGTTTACTCATAGCAAAAGGTAAAGTGTTACAAATCAAATGTTGTACCACTCTTCCGATAAATGTTTTGGCGAAGTTGAGTAAAAGGAAAATGTACAGGTTAGTTTTATTTATTTATTGATTGATTGATTTATTGATTGATTGATTGATTGATTGATTGATCGATCTATTTATTTATTTATTTATTTATTTATTTATTTATTTATTTATTTATTTATTTATTTATTTATTTATTTATTTATTTATTTATTTATTTACTTACTTATTTATTTATTTATTTATTTATTTATTTATTTATTTATTTATTTATTTATTTATTTATTTATTTATTTATTTATTTATTTATTTATTTATTTATTTATTTATTTATTTATTTATTTATTTATTTATTTATTTATTTATTTATTTATTTATTTATTTATTTATTTATTTATTTATTTATTTATTTATTTATTTATTTATTTATTTATTTATTTATTTATTTATTTATTTATTTATTTATTTATTTATTTATTTATTTATTTATTTATTTATTTATTTATTTATTTATTTATTTATTTATTTATTTATTTATTTATTTATTTATTTATTTATTTATTTATTTATTTATTTATTTATTTATTTATTTATTTATTTATTTATTTATTTATTTATTTATTTATTTATTTATTTATTTATTTATTTATTTATTTATTTATTTATTTATTTATTTATTTATTTATTTATTTATTTATTTATTTATTTATTTATTTATTTATTTATTTATTTATTTATTTATTTATTTATTTATTTATTTATTTATTTATTTATTTATTTATTTATTTATTTATTTATTTATTTATTTATTTATTTATTTATTTATTTATTTATTTATTTATTTATTTATTTATTTATTTATTTATTTATTTATTTATTTATTTATTTATTTATTTATTTATTTATTTATTTGGGAAACCAAAACAGCAAGAAGCCGAATTACAGAGTTCCGCAAAGGAAAAATATATTTACAGTGGAGTAGCACAAGGCAAACATAAAAAAGTAAGTGGAAGAACAATGAGGAAAAAACATCTAATGATAAAAATAGAGTAAAAAAATAAAAACTAACAAAATAACAATAAAGCCACAACAATTAAGAACAAAACATAAAGGCAAAAGAAACAACAAGGAAAATTGAAGATTGAACATAAAACGAAGAGAAGAACTTATAGCTAGGCACAGTAAGATAAATACAGATATAACACATAAGTAATGGTATAGTACAGTAAAAAATAAATAAATAAATGAATATTACATTATGTACAAAAGAGAAGACAGCAATGAGAAGAGAAAAGAAAGGAATATGAAGAAAATGAACTAGGTTAAGGAAGAATCGATTAAAGGAGGCATACGAAGAAAAAACGTCTAAGTTCCTTTCAGAAGATAAAGAGTTGGTATGCGGATAAATAAACTTCTTTGAATGAGAGAGAGGCGGGAATACAGAATAAGAAGGGGCGGATTAGTCCTGGTTTTGCAAGTTAGAACATGTAAGGAAAAGAAGGATGCAGGTTCGAGAGAACAAATTAAACCGTTAACAGCCTTATATACGAATCTAAGGTTGGCTACTTTTCTGCGACTAGATAACGGGCAAAGGTTTAACTTATCTAGTATCTGATTACTGCTTAAGTTTCAACAATCAGATGCTCTGGCTCTAACAATGGAACAGAAGAATGACTGCACATGGTCTATGTGATTCAGATTAGTGGGTGAAGAGGTAGACCAAACAGGAGACGTGAATTCAATAATCGGTAGGATGCAAGATACATAGTAGGCTCGGAGGGCGTGGACATCGCTGATGTCAGAAAATCTATACAACAAACCGAGAAGTGACATTGCTTGTGAGGTTATATTTTGTATGTGGGGGACAAATAACAATTTGCTGTCAAACAACACTCCTAAGTCATTTTGTTCTGTTAGAGTTGGGAACGGGTTTCCGAGGAGGGAATATTTACTGAGAATCTCAGGGATTTGCGAAGCGTGATCGAAATAGAGGAACACTTGGTAGGATTAGGCTTAAGACGCCATGTGGAGCACCATTCAGAGGGTGAGTTAAGCCCACTCTGTAAGGAGTTTACGACCTCTAATATGGCAAAGTATTTATAAAATAATTGTTAACAAATCATAATGTCGTACAGTAGATGTGAAACTGCACGTACGGCTTCCATTACAACCT
The DNA here is from genome assembly GCF_040414725.1 of Anabrus simplex. Taxonomy (NCBI): domain Eukaryota; kingdom Metazoa; phylum Arthropoda; class Insecta; order Orthoptera; family Tettigoniidae; genus Anabrus; species Anabrus simplex. The sequence goes on from NC_090267.1 coordinate 8,528,659, forward strand.
TTTCTCTCACAGATTGAGTTAAAATAATTGCTCTGTTAAATGCTAGCTACGTAATCTAGTGATTGAAGAAAGTGAGGTGTACCGGAGGGATATATGGGAGAAGCGTCATCATGTCTCTCTTCTTAGCCTCGGTGACAGGCCACACAGCGTTGTTGAGAGGGATGAGTTGAACACCAGACAAACGAGGAAGGCCACGAACACGATGTGAAGGAGTAATGTCCAAAGTTTTAAAAGGGATTCCTTCATCGAGAGACTCCTTATAGAGAATGAGATGCGGAGAGTCTTTCTGAAAACGAAGTCTTCGAACATGAAGCCAACTGATCTTTTCTCTGTGCGTGTTCATCTTTCTAAATGTTACACTTTTCTCTATTCTTTTTAGGACAAAGTCATTGAGAGCCATTCTATAAACGGCAAAGGGTTATTTTCTCCTTGCCCTTTGAATGGTATTACACCAATCATCCGGAATGAAAATTTGAGCAATTCTTGATTATCTGTCGATAACTCCGAAATTCCTATCATTTGGAAGAAATTAGTGTCCTGATAGCATGATCTATGAGCGAATTTCCCTTATAAAGTCTATTTTACCTTCATACACCTGAATATTAAAAGTCTAAATAAAGAAAACAATACCGATGCTTATTAGCACAGTTACAAGGACTTTTTCATTTCAGAACGTAAATAACAATGATAATGAACACAGAACAGCACAACCATGAGGCTGTGATGCTTGACTTATACCACTATTCCTATCAATGTGCTCCACTCTGGCATGATGGGAAAAATGCACCTTATTTGCTACTTGCTTTATGTCACACCGACAGAGATAGGTGTTATGGCAACGATGGAACAGGGAAGGGCTAGGAGTGGGAAGGAAGCGGCCGTGGCCTTAATTAACGTACAGCCCAAGCATTTGCCTGGTGTGAAAATGGGAAACCACGGAAAACCATCTTCAGGGCTGCCGACAGTGGGGTTCGATCCCACTATCTCCCGAATACTAGATACTGGCCGCACTTAAGTGACTGCGGCTATCGAGCTCGGTAAGAATGCATCTGGCGCTCTCAAGTGTCTCTCATGGGAGTTATCGTTATACCACTTCTTCACAAGAAATTTTCATGCGTTATAAGTGCACTGAGTGGTATAATTCAAAACTGACATTTCTTGACTTAGACCACTTAGGCTCTCAGCGGCTCATATGTGACTTGCGTATGTGTGAGAATGGGCCCTTACTTAAGATGATTTCTAGTGATGAAAATGGTGCACAAGCCCAGCCCCCAAGCCAGATGAATGAACTAATTAAGAATAAAATCCCCACCCCGGATGGGAATTTAACCCGGGACCTTATGGAGCAAAGGCCAGAAAGCTTACCATTGAGCCATAGGGCCGGATGATATTTTGCTATATATCTGTATGAGGGTAATTTAAGTCAGAACGTTTCACTCTGGAAAGTACTTGCTTTACTCCAGCTGATTAATACAAAATGATTGCACATTATGTTTAACACGCTGAAGACGATGTCACCTTTTGCGGGGAGACGGATGCTCATACAAAATATCATAGTACGTAGTGTGTCCAACATCTCAACTTCAGGCCGTCACGTGATACTAGCTCTACCATTTGCTGTTGAATTGTATTGCTTGTTCACATAAGTTATTCATAGGGTGCGGCACAGTGCCCGTTCCTTTCTCAGCATGCTGTGAATTGTGCAACAGATAGTGGAATTTCTCTGGTATTTGTCACCCCACATGCAACCATCAGTATTCAGTTATTAATGGCAAGGAAAGTAACGTGGACTGGAGTCTATTATTGTTTTATTCTTACATAATATTGTTACATAATTTCAGAAATGATTATTATTAGAACAGTGGAGCTTCGGTTTACTAAGGAATGTTAAAATTACAAAAGGAAACGACACAGATGACGATATATCATGCTAATCATTAAATTTATGACATTATTAATGATATGAAAAGGTAACAATTTTTACAGGATACACATCGCTTGTGAAGCAAGTCATAGTGAGATTTGCATAGGAATGCTTTTTCCGGGTAATGTTTACAGTATGTTATAATCTATTAGCTTCATTGTCCGTATTGATATTTAAAGTGTTCGCAGATATAAAGATAGGAAACTTTCCACCTAATCAATACATTTATTCTTTATAAGGTACTTAAAACATACTAAAATAGCAGTACTGGTTACGACTCTTTAGTAGGTCATCTTCAGCTGCTGAAGAAACTATAATGTTAAAACACAGCTCGTCCCAATTATAGGTGACTCATTCTGCTTAAGGTGATGTATTATGGTAATATAATATGTTCGGAAAACAGTTTTAAAAGTTAGCAAATTTCACATGTTCGTTCTGATACTGATCTTGATGTTCACTCATTCAACCAGTGTAGTGTTGTTGACCCACTTACTTCCTCAAAAGTGCAGCTGGCTTTTTCTTTTTCAGTGTGGAGAGTATTGCTGTGCTGTCCGTGCACTCTGGTGAAAAATCGTACATTTGTAAAGAAGGCAATAGTACGTCTAATCAGCGAAGTAACCTTCACACCGAGTTGGTAAAACACACGTCAGAAATGCTGTTCCATTGTAAAGAATGTAATTTTACTTTTAAACAGCGGAATTCCCTCCGAAGGCACGTGGTAATTCATTCTCAGGAAAGGCCTTACCGATGTGAGGAGTGTGGTAGTACATTCCGCCGAAAAAGTACTCTAAAGGAGCACGTTGTACTGCATTCTGGAGATAGGCCATTCTCCTGTAATGTGTGCAGTAAGATGTTTACATTAAAAGGTCGTCTCCGAACTCACATGTTGGTTCATTCTGAAGATGGATTGTATTGGTGTAAGGAGTGCAATAGAACATTTCTCCGGAAAAGTGATTTTCGAACCCACATGCGAACTCACTCAGAAAAACAGTTTAGTTGTAAAGAGTGTAATTTCACGTTTAAGCAGAAGGGACACCTCCAAAACCACATGGTTGTTCACTCTGAAGAGAGGCCTTTCCGCTGCAAGGAGTGCGATAGTACATTCCGTCGAAAAGGTACTCTTAGAATCCACACTTTACTTCATTCTGCAGAACGGCCATTCTGTTGTAGGGAATGCAATAGCACGTTTGCGATAGAAAGTCGTCTCAAGACTCACATGCTTGTTCACTCTGAGAAACGGGAAATGATTATTTAGGATCACGCACGTATGTTACTTCTTGCTGGTGAAATGACGTGTCGTAGGGAATGCAGTAGTAAATTTTCTGTTACTTTTGGAAACTACGTGTTAACCCATAGAGTTTAAAAGTATTATGGTGCGACTGTAGCACAGAAATGTTATTCCGTGCATTGTTTGGATGCGAGGCATATGGTAATTAATTAACGTATGCTTTAGTTCTAAACTAGATGCTGAATTGGGGAAATGGCGGAATACATTAATGGAGAATCTTGAAATTGACGTATTTGTTCAGAAGGTACTGTAGAAGCATGTATTGAATTCCTAACACAAGCTTGAAAAGCGTGATTAATTTTGGAAAACACGCATTCCAGTAATCCCACTAGGTCCTCCAAAATGCTTCGGGGGAAAAGGCGTGAAATGTAGGCTTACCTGAATGGCTAAATTTATCTTCTATCCATAAAGATGGAAAATTGTATATAATGTGTTACAAAATAGGTCCAGTATATGATATATGATATTAAAACTATTACCAAGCTTTCACTAGAAACTGCTTTGAAACTATTCGATGCGAAAATTGCGCCAATTGCCACATATGGACTGTATATTATATGGGATAAACTGGGTCTGGCTGAGCTGAAGACAATTGAAGCAGTCAAGTCGCCCTTCCAGAAAGCTACACTGGGAATATCAAAATACACAAAATCAGGGCTTGCATATGAGCTTGCAAAGGATACCATCTTCATCGAGGACCTCCGAATGAAGTGAGGGCTTCCATCCACAGATGCTTGGGAAGTGAAGAAGAGGGAAGAAATGTGGCTCGATTTTTACTCAACGGAGACGATGATGAATAGAACATGGATAAAGACCAATCAGGACATGCGACATTTCGTTAACTCGATGGCGGTCCATGTGCAACACTGAGTACTTCCATCCCCCTGACGAAACCTGTATTTGCAAGCTGTGCAGCGAGCATTGCAGTCGATATCATGTAATTACATGCAAAAACGGGGGGTTTATCCATTGTGAACTTATGTAATATTGAGAGGTGACAGTACATATGACAAACTTTGTTTATACCATGCATGATGTGTGTTCTGTATCTTTATTAATTATGATGATTAATAAAGTGTTTATTATTATATATCTGATGACCTTGTTACTTTCTAAACACGGAAGGAAGAATATTGCGTACCTCAGTATCACTTTGTATTATCAGAAAGGATGGTGAATGATTTATGCTGAATGACTTGTTATTTCTAAATTAGGAAGGTAGAAGTTTACATTTTGATGACCTTGTTATTTTGTACACGTTTCCTTTCAGTTGGTCGTCAAATGTAACAAAGAATTTCGTGACTACTTATAAAGCATTTTTGTTAATATGAACCATATACACCACTTCTCTCTGGAGGCCGATGGGATATCGCAGATGAAGTGCCGTTCCTCAGCAGAGCGGTGGAGTCAGCGAAGGCGCATTCTTCTCCGGTTCACCAAGTACTGAAGGCAGGCTCAGCTGGACTCATGACAAGTTATGTCATACAGAGTTATAAACCTTTATCTTTCTCCAGCTTATCCCAGGTATTTCTGAGCTCACTGGAGTCACTCAGGCTCATTATGGCCGGACGCCGTTTCAGACACCTCGTTAATCCCAAGATGAAAATCTCAACCAAGGATGGACCGGGATTCGAACCTCAACCTTTCTTGTGGGAAGCAAGCAGCTAAACCATGAGCTGATCATCCTTCCAGTTCCAAAAATCTCAGACGAATTAAATATATGAAAAATGAATATTTTCTGTATCAATCAAATTATCAGGAGTTACTTTCTTATGAACCACATACCGTATTCTTGAAGCTATCTCCATATTGTATGCATGATTTTCTTTCTTGCTTATGTTGCATCGACGTAGATAGGTCTTTTATCGACGATGGTTAGGAGTTGGAGGGAATCGGACGTGGTCTTAATTAATGTACAGCCCCAAAATCCAAAATTTGTCTGGCAACCATGGAAAACTATCTTCAGGGGTGCTGACAGTGAGGTTCGAGCCCACTATCCCCCGACCGTCACCCAAACCGCTCGGTGTCTGATTTCATTCGTTCAGGAATCCTTACCTTCTTTATCAACATTTTACTGGGAAATTCATTTTCCGTTTTACTGTACATTTTAAGACGCCTTACTCTTGTCTACTATTTCATTGCGAACTGTATTGTGTAGTTTGCTGGCAAGATGTAGCTTTTACAATGTAGTATATATTCTGTCATGGGCTAGAACAAATTTGTTACTTTCATTGATCTGCGTCAGTCTCACCCGTGGTTTTGACAGTGTGGGAGTGACCGAGGTATGTGTGATGCTAGTAATAACATTGGTTATGTAGCCATAGTGATCGGCAACGCTCTCGCTCGAGACTCTTGAGACTGACGTCGCAGATCTCGAGACGCTCGCGAGAATCTCGAGACCAATCCTCCTGTAGTGCAAGCTGTACGACGTACCGGTAACTACGATTGTAAGCTTGATAGTATATCATTGGCAGTTATTGCGCAAAATAACGTTCTCATATGAAAAAGTGTGAGCCAATACATTTTGTCAAAAGCCTGGAAAAGTACTGCATGTTCAACTATGAACCCCTTAACACCATTAACGAAAGTGAAAACAGAATATCAGTATCTTAAACTGTTCACAACTTATTTGGGGTGGACATCTTAGCTGAATAATCCTGCATAATTTGTGAATAACTGTAGATAGGACACTTGGATACCAGAGGCGTGCATTATTCGAACTTGAGACGGAGATGATGTCCTTTGCTACCTATGCAACCCCCATTACACATGAGTGGGACGTGTAATCTAAAATGCCCGACTTAGCTCCAATTATTTCAGCAGAGGTGATGGCCAACGCTCTCGAGACCGATTCTCGTGTGCTGCGAGCTGTGCGACGTCCCAGTAACTACGAGTGTAAGCTTGATAGTTATCATCAGCAGTTCTCATATGGAAACGTGTGTGACGATAAATTTTGTCGAAAGCCTAGGAAAGCACTGCATGTTGAACTATGTGCTCCTTAATACCATTAACGAAAGTGAAGACAGAATGCCAGTATCTTAAACTGTTCACGAATCATTTCAGGTGGACGTCTTAGCTGAATAACCCGTATAATTTGTTAACTGTTATTAGGATGTAAACATACCTGGATCCCGCACAGTCGTTGTCGACAGGGTTGCTGCTTGTGAATGCAGGCCGGGCCGGAGGTGTTCTGAGACTATTCCTCTTCATTTATTTTGTGTTTTTAAGAGGCAGAACAAATCTATTCATATTTTTGATTGTCCATAATATTACACTGTGTTCGTGTTCCGTATATTTGCAAAATGTTCATGTTTCTCTGATTTCTTATATAATTCGTCGAATTGCTATCCATTGATTTTTACCACCGAAACAGTGCAAGAAAAGATATGACGGTGGGTGAACGTCCGATGGTTCGATGATGTCTAAGACGAGGATTGAATGGACCAGGGAGGACGTTCAAGTTCATCCTGATGCTCCCCAAACCTCTTTAGCTGTGTACACTGGAGCACTGTCATAGGATGCTCCTCTTACGTAATCTCTGGCTTCATTCGTCTGGGACAAGTAACAACGAGACCTGGAGAATTGCTGCCCAGATCATTACTGACACGTCACCGCGTCTCGCGGTAGAAAGAAGGCAGCCCGTGTTACAATGTAAAATATAGACCTACAATTATTATAAATGATCTGATCAGAAGGCACGGTCTTTCTCCGACAATTTCGAACCAGCCCGCCTCGTGTCTGTGATCGTCAAGGTGTCAATTCTATATGATCTAACACCGTTGGTCGGCAGGTGGGAGTAAGGGTATATCACGCAGTAGATGGCGTTTTGTCCGGAGAATGAGGATGGGGACTTTGTACTTGTAGTAGTAGGCTATGTGTTGGCACCGGTTTTTAAAATTTAACTTCCTCTCCATTAGTCACTCCGTAGTATGGCTTAGCCTGAAGCCCTATTAGGTGCTGTTTAGTTCTATTTTGATTTGCGCGGTTTTTCATCATCCATTCTCAGTTCATGTTTCGGCCTTTCGTATGTATCCTCTTCTTTTCTGGTCTGTCCACTTATGTGGCCGTGTAGTATGGGCCTTATTCTTTCAGTATATTGTACGCGTTAGATAAGTAAATTAATCCGGCTGTGGGTGTTACTTCGAGTGTAAACGTTTCACCATTACAGGTATTTCCTGGCCAAATGTAGGGGTATAAAGTAAATTTAATTTGAACTCGAAGGTTCGAGGCCCGACATACGTAAGGTTGTCTGGAATTACCGCTTCTTCTGATGAAGTGTACTTTTCGGCTACCCTAATCAGTTTTCGAACTTATATGATATACGAGACGTACGGTTCACAACATTTTGTGAGATGAGTGTCTTCTCCCCACAAATATTTGTAAATTTCTCCTAAGGTTACGGGCTGTTTTGTGTATGTTTCTCTTGAGCTTACCAGCTCCCGCAACTGTCAAGTCTTAAGAGCTTTTCATTTCCCTTGTAACATGTTTTCGAGCTTCTCAGCTCCCCGTTTTTTTTGTATGGACTTTCTTGTAAATTTGTTGTTGCTGTTGCTTCAGATTCATCAAATGAGAAAAGAAAGAAAATACAATTCTTAATAGGCATTCATTGCCCCTCTATAGACCACGGTGTGTAGCCTCCGAGGAGGCCTGGCGCAGGTATTTTGAGTTGACGCCATCTGGGGCCCTGTCCATTATTTGTAACCCTGAAAACGGCACAGCCAGCGCCCAAGTCGTCGGAATTAACTAATGAAGGTTAAAATCGTGGAACCGGTCGGGAAACGAACCCGGAATGACCTGGACAAAGGACCAATACACAAACCATTTGTCCGTCGAGCCACACTTAGTAATAATAACCGTATGGTATTAATATTTAAATTTGACGCCATCCGAATGCTTGCCCGTGAATATCGATGTTCCGTTTGACTCTAGGCTACTAGATGTCAGAGTAAACTGAATCTCATTCGGGCGTCTAAGGTTGAATTTTAATGAATTTTGTCGGGTAAACACCAAATGTGTCACCAGCAATCTTGTACATGCCGACATCGTACGAATGAACTTTCCGCCCCTCAAGAGTCCAATTACCTCTGCTAATGTGTAATGATAGGGGACAGATTGGTGCTTGGGTCTGTTCGTGCCTGTCACACAAGCAAACAGCTTGTCTACCCTGCCTCTCATATCCCGTAACTTCTGCTTACTGATGCGCTGAATCGTAATCGTACGCCACATGTTGTCGTTTGAGTCATTAGTCCATATAGTGTTTGATGCAGCCCTCCCTGCCACCCTATCCTGTCCTAATCTTTTCATTTCTACGAAAGTACTACATCCGACACCTATCTAATAATATTCATACCTTGGACTCTCCCTGCAGCTTTTAGAGCCTTCACTTCCCACAAAAACTAACTGAGCGAGTCCACGGTGTCTTAAGACGTCCTATCGCTTCTTCGCCAAATCGTTTGTTTCTTGCCAACTCGATTCGGTATCTCTTCAGTCGTGATTCGATCCATCCGTCTCACCTTAAGCAATCTTCTGGAACACCACATTTCGAAAGCTTCCCTTTTCTTTCTTTCTTTCTTTCTTTCTTTCTTTCTTTCTGTGCAATTTATCGTGCATGATTCATTGCCAGACAATGCCCGGTTGCAGACGGAGGTGTTCAAAAAGTCTTTCTGAATCCTGTATTAGTGTTCGAAGTCAGCAAATTTATTTTCATAGGAAAGAAGGGCTAGTCTGCATTTTACTTCAGTCATCATTAGTAACAACAGTTCTTTTAAGACCGTTTCCTAATCTAATATTTTCTGCATCACCTGACGTCGTTCGACTGTACTCCCACTACCTTTGTTTTGGATTTATTTACTTTCATCCTGTACTTTTTTTCTCCAGATCATGTACAGATTCTGACAGAATAACAATATCGTCCGCAAATCTCTGAGAGTAGATTTCCTCTTCTAGGATTGAGGAAAGCGGCAGCCTTATCTTACTCAGTTCTGGATTGCTGCTTGTTCTTTACAGGTTGTGTCTGATGCCGATCACCTTCAGAATCCCCGCCACAATACCGAAAAATGTAGACATGAACACGTCGAATAGTGCTCCATTCAGCTCAAAAATATGTCACGTAGGTTCTTCAGAGAAGAATTTAGCTACCAACATTCCAGCTCGATTGATCACATCAGCTCATTATTGTGTGGCACATTACTTTCTCATGACATTAAACTACGCAGTCCATTTGAACGTGATCCACAGTCTCGACAGCTGTTAGCCGCATCGAGCTGAAACTAGTCTCGTCGAGGTTTTGTGGAAAAATAGTTCTCTTCTGCTGGAGCAGCTTTATCCTTTCTAGCTCGGTGTGTAGAACAGGTTTGTTCCCGGCCGGTGTTAAACTACTGGAGTACTCCTTGTTTGAACCTGTCTACCTTCATTTTACACACACTCTCGCTTAAAAGTGTGCTAATTCCTCGGATACATGATAAAGGGTCGAAAAGATTGATAAAGTCACGTGCAAAGCAATTTGATTACAGTGGACTGGTTTGCTTGCTTCTTCCGTCCAAGCAAATTTATTGACAAGGAACGGGAACCACTTGAAAGGACTTTTGACAGAACAGGTGTTTTTTGTTCGAATATGTCAGCTATAAAGAAACATCCTTGTGGAGTACAATGTACAAGGCTTTTGTTTTTGAACCTCAAAGAGTATATACAAATGTTCAGGTAGCTTAAGTTCTTGTAGGGTCACTAATGTTTAAAACACCGTACGGTGTACTGCGTTACGCACTCGATAGTTCATTAAGGTCAGGTCAACTTCCCGCTGGTTTTCCGCTTTATATAGACAATCACTGTCCTGAATGGGGGCAGTCACACTGTCGGTCCCTACTCGTATCACTTGAGCCATCGCTCTCCAGCAAAGGACTACATTTCTCAACCGAGTCCACTTCAATACTTTACACTTCGGTTTCAAAATATTTCCTAATTTAACATTTTCGTATTTTACTAGATCTCTTTCAGTGTTGAGACCAGTAATGTAAACTTGAAGACTGCCTCTGGACTCGCTACGGAGCGCGGCACCAGCAGCTGAACGATGCCGTTGCTCCTCACTGTAATTGTGTTAGAATGCCGTATTTTTCATGTTTACTTATTCTCAGCTGAGATGACAACAAAAAGCTCTCATTGTTCTGGTTTATTGAGGTCTAACCGGCGGTGTTCATTAAGTCGTACGGGGTCGTTATGGTCACTGAATTAGCACGTTGTGGCCAAGACTTGGTATTTCTGTCAAACTCTTTCTTATTCGTGTGACCAGGTATTACTAATGGGAGACTGAAAACATTTAAAACCTGTTTCCGAAGATAATGTTCGTGGAGCCAGGCTTCGTTCCGTGCAGCAATTCCCCTCGCCTGCACATTTGGACTAAAATATTTAATATCGTATCCATGTTTGAAGAAACTGGAGGACTTGCATAACGAACCTACCTTATGATGACGAATGGCAGCATTAATATTTCAATTTCTGAATGTACTAACTATTTTAGTATCATTTTCAAGGTGACAACTTCAGTATTTTTTCTTGCAATAAAGGAAGTTTTCACTTATGGTTAAAGACAAACAATTCTACGATTGTGGACTTGTTTTCATCATTTAATGTTATTAATTTCTAAATAATCTGGTATGATGTAATTTTACACATTACTTGTGTCCCTATACCATATTCGACAGTTATTTCGAATACATGAATATTTTTCTGTGTGTCGGGTCGGGACGCATGATGAAAGTGACCCTCCGAGTGCAGAAGTGATGATTTAGATGTTCCCCCTCCCGCGATCATTGTATCAGGGGTCACGCCCGACCCTGGGTAATGAGTAGCAGCACGCACCTGCGAAGACTGGCAGAGGCGCTAGAACCACCAGAGGCAGCATTCGCTGTACCTGAACATGTGGAGGCTTCATTTGGCCAATCGAGGACGTGCGTCATTGGAATTCAGGCAAAAACGTAACTCGTAATACGCCGTGCCAGTCAGCTATTGTCCACGCCTCTTGCGAGGTGTTCATTGCATGCTCGGCATGGTCCTCCATGTAGTGACTACAGCAATTCCTGTCGGGTTCGGAAGCGATTTTAATTCACAAGCCGTGAAACGCGTCTCCGGTCCCTGTCAGTCAGGATCCTTTTCCGACCACAATGGTCACATGTTTCGTTGCCACGTGTAATACACCACAGCTTGTAGGCACGTTGAACAGTCCGCTGCGGAACGCTAACAAATCCAGGAACTTCACACACCGCACGATTGGCATTAGAACTTCAGTACATGTCACGCAGGATTAGTACCGCGGTAGTACCATGGTTACCGCTTGCATCGGCAATATCTACGCGCGGTATGACTGTCCTATGTTTATTTTTCTCGCAGACGACTTGCACGACTCGCCGATGCTGCCAACCACTGTACTTAGGAACTAAATGGTACTGAGCCCTGGACCACAATGACGTTTCTCTTGACATTAATACACCACGGCATTCTATGTCGCTTACTGGTCACACAATGATAGGATTGATAGAAGCAAAGCCTACTACTTCTTTCTTCGTACATAGCGCATCCAGTGCATCTGGCCATTGTTGATACAGAAAACATATCTAATTATATTGACATGGCATCGTGCGATGGATGTGTTATTAATGTAACAAGTTTTTCAGCGAATTACAAGGACAATTTCAGTGATTTACTTCATTTCTATGTACGTCACAATTTGATTTCAAATAGCAGAGTATGTGAATGGTGTGGCCGTCACGTCAAATTATTAGTGAATGAGAAGTTCAATCGTGTTGTTTTTTCGTGTCGTCGCCTAACCTCCACTACATTAAGGTTGGTTCCATTTACATACATTCTTCTTCTCTATTATACATTGTTTATCATTCAGGTTACATTTCCTTGTGATTTTTCTTCCGGTGTGGGGAACGCTACGTACTACTAATAATTAGGCCTCTATTTCTTTTTTATATTCAATCAAAAGTCGCACGGATTTAAGCCTCCATTTCGTATTCATATTTAAGCATAACTAGCGCTATCTATGGTTTCAAGTGTTTAGAATCGTAATTACTGCATCGAAACGTCTCAACTATTTCATCACATTGTTATATAATCGTGGCTGGCGTTGGCACGAATGGACTCTCCATGGCCTGAAGATTTGCCCTATGAAATGTCACTACCATAGTTCAACATACCAAGATATAGTTACTCTTATTTGTTTCATATGCTCATTCTTTGACATTGCCTCACTCTTAGGTCTTTTCATCGCGTAAGTTGGTCATAACTTCTCTCTCTATTGAATTATGGGAACGACATTTTATTGGACTAGCCTTCAACCAATGAGAGTGTCCATTCGCCCACCGTCAGCCATGATTAATGTAATACAAACTTGCGTGACAACATCTGAAGTTTTACCGTTACGGCCCCTTTTAACACTCTGTCACATCCTTCACGTTCACTGTCCGCCTGATAGCTTCTGCCTTATGTTCACGTAGAGGCTGTGCGCGTGCGCTAGGGTGACTCATTTTTGTTCGGTGAGCTTATTTTCGTGTTAGTTGGAGGGTACAATAATAATAATAATAATAATAATAATAATAATAATAATAATAATAATAATAATAATAATAATAATAATAATAATAATAATTAGCGTTAATAGACGATGCTTACCCAGTTACTTCCTCTAAAAATGAATACTACCACCTCTTTATTATTATTATTATTATTATTATTATTATTATTATTATTATTATTATTATTATTATTATAGATTTCTTTATTTACAATTTCTTTTTCTAAATCATCGTCTGATGTCCACATTATTCCAGTGAGACCTGCTAAAGCATCGCACGTGCCCAGTGTAAAACTGTTGGATAGTGCTTGCATTTTTTTGGAAAGCAACTTCTACGCTAGCTGATGAAGATCTGACTAAACTTCGAGTTGCATGTATTTTAGCTCAGTAAAGAAAGTTAGGCTATGTGCTAACAAACCGACTAACATTCGAGCCCCACTCGTAGCCCTTTCCTATCCTATTATCACTATGTGCGATGCAAGTGGTTCTAAAAGCAACTTTACCTGGTTGTATGACCTTTCTTCGTATGCCTAGGCTATCCTTCAAGCTACAGACATACATTAATTTTTTTTTTTTGTTTTCTAGGTACATCAAGAATTATCGTCATCATCATTCATTCGAGTCGCAGTTTGCAGTCTTCATCTACATTGAACGAGCACATCTTAAGATATGTATCGATCTGTTTATCGATCTTATGTGTTTACATTTTTTAATCTAAAAGTAGCATTTCGCTTTTTTTGTAGAAAAATAGGACGGATTAACCAGGCGGCTCAGCAAACTTCTACTGAATCAGCGATTTAAACTGATTACAAATTTGGTGTAAGAATTTTGCGTGTATGTGACGACTTCCATGTACTTCTACCCAGTGTGCTATTTGTCATTACATTTGTTCGAGCGTTCAATTGGGAAACTATACATACATGTTTTTCACCGCGTATTCTAAGCGGCATTATACGATATTCATCAAATGTGTTACATCCAAATTCTTTCTTACCCTCTTGTTATAATCTTTTCGAAGGAAAGTCACTTCTTTGCTCTCTATACATACGGCGCTTAAACTAAACAATAGTCTTGCATGTCCCTTCATTCTTTTCAAAGATAATCAGGAAATTCATTTACATTTCTTCTAAAATGACGAAACTCTTATGTTCAAACAATATTTCTGTATGGTTTCGCAAAACACATCGTTGACACACTGCTAGCTAAATTTCAAAAGTTCGCAGAAGGAGCGAGTAATAAGGCACTTGAAAGTATTTTGCATCTTCAAATTAATGTGTGCAAATTCTACCCCTTCAATTCAGGTAGGCGACACATTAAACTTCCTCAAGCGATTGAAAATAAGAGAGCAGTGATCAATATTGAGAATAACGATGACTATTGCTTTTTATGGTGCATCGCCATGGCGTTAAAACCAGCAACAACTAATAGACCGTCGAGAACATTTTTAGTATAAGGATATGTTTATCTAGTTCCAACAGTCATTAAATTTTGAAGGTGTTTCTTTTCTTATGGATTTAGCAAACATTTCTACGTTTGAAAAAACAACCCGAATTTTTCCTTTTCTCTGTACGATGTTGACGGATTGTTGGACCACTTTACACCGCTTCTTCTCCGAAACAACACCATCTTCATCTTTTATATGCTTGCAATGAAAACACAGGCCACTACTGCTTTATATCCAATCTTTCCCGTCTGTTAAAATCTCATCTTTCATCACGCGGACCGACCGTTGTTTCGATAGAAAGCTTGTTAGCTACACACGTACTTGTTTGTGCAACACAACCTGCCATAAAACTTGTTGTACCAACCACGGAAAATGCAGAAATGAAGTTTGATAGTTATTATCGACAGGAACCTCTTCCCTTCACGGTTTATGCAGATTTTGAATGTTGATCGTTGCCAAGCAGACATGAGCCAACCCCACACGAATTACGTGCAAAAGCACACCCCGTTTTCAGTAGCTTACAGAGTCGTTTGTCCCTACGATGCATCTCTATCTTTTTTAAGATGTATCGAGGCGAAAACTGTACGGCATGGCACAACGCGTTCATACGCTTATTTCGCAACCAGTGCCCATTGAAATGACATTGGATGATATGATTTTGCATGATGAAACTGATCACTGTCACTTTACTGGTAAATATCGCGGACCTGCACAAGATTCGTGCAATTTTTCATATCGTGCACCTACATTTATTCCTTACTTTTTCCATAACTTATCAGGCGACGACAGTCACATCAGTGTTCGTGAATTTGCATAATTAAATAATGATTGCGCAAAATTATGAACGCTTTATTCCATTCAGTTATCGTGTAATCGATATTAACATTCGCTTTCTAGATTCGTATAAATTTATGAACTTTTCACTTGATACACTTTCAAATGGGCTTTCCAGCGACGACTTGAAATACTTTCGAGAGTATTCTTCATATTGTGAACTATTTAAACTTTGTATAAGGAAAGGTGTTCTGCCCTATGACTATATTCGTAGCTTTCAAACAATAGAGGAAACAAAATTACCTCCTCAGTCTGCATTTACAAGTGTGTTAAGTGAATGTAGCGCGCCGTCACTCAGCTCATCGTCATACGATAAGCATACGGTATCTATTCCTCATGAACACAATTTACATGCCTGCCAGGTGTGGACAACGTTTCATCTACAGAACGTAGGTGAACATGCATACTTGTATTTGAAGGTAGATACACTTTTACTTTGTGACGTGTTTGAGAAGTTTCGTAAAATGTGGTTAACTATTTACGGATTGTACCCTTGCTATTACTACACAACACCTGGTCTGTCATGGGATGCGATGCTCAAGTGTACCGGTGTTCAACTTGATCTTCTAACGGATCTCGACATGCTTTCGTTTTTTGAACGCGGCATTCGCGGCAGACTGGTTTCGCTTGTCAACTGGCATGCAATCGCGAATAATCCCTAACTCGACAACTATAATTCAGAGAAAGAAGATTCTTATTTGATGTATTTCGATGTCAATAATCTGTATGGGTGGGCCATGTCACAGCCATTACCATTTCAAGATTTTGTATGGCTAACAGAAACTGAAATTCAACATTTTGATGCTTTTGAGGCTGCTAAAGGTCTTCATCGCGGCTACGTATTGGAAGCTTCTCTTGCATACCCTTCCATCTGCAAGATTCACATTCCGACCTTCCTTTTTGTGTTGAGAAAATGATTCCACGTAATGATACAACAAAACATACTAAACTGCTTGCTACTCTTTTTCCGAAAGAGCGGTATGTTATCCACATACAATGCCTCGAATACGGCTTACAGTTAGAGTGTATTAATCATATCGTTGCGTTTAAGTAGGAAGCGTGGCTTAAATCATACATGCATTTACTGTAAATACTGAACATCGCCAACGTGCTATAACATTTGAAGGTACGTTTTTCAAACTGTTGAATAACTCGACGTATGGCGAAAGCATGGAAAATGTACGCAAACATTGCGACATTCATTTAATTAATCAGTGGGATGGTCGGCATGGCGCGCAAGGATATCTCAATACAAAATTTCAAAGCCTATCCTGCTATTGATCGTGACCTAATTTCTAATGAAATGGAAGAAACGGAGATCGTCTATGCAAGGCAATTTATTTAGGAATGGCTATACTTGATTTTTCAAAATAAAAGAATGTATGATTTCGATTATGGATTTGTAAAGCAACAGTTTTCTGATCTTACACTTTTGTATATGGATACAGACAGTTTCATTTATCATATTCGGAAGATGGACGTCTACGATGTGATGCGAAACCATTCGCAATACTTTGACTCTTCTTCTTTTTCACCTAGTAATCCATTCAACATTTGGCCGCAGAACAAGAAAGTCATAGAGCTTATGAAAGATGAACGTAGCATGAATATCATGACTGAGTTTATTGATTAGCACCAAAAATATATGCCTATGACACTCAAAATTCACAATCTGTTAAAAAAGCAAAAGGCGTACGATCAAGCGTTCACCGGATGTAGTCTGTGTGTGCAAGACGCATAACAGTTGCATTGTCCGTGTGTTAAGTGCTGATGATATAAAATCAACACTATCGCGATGTATTCACCTCTAGAAATGCCGCTTTCTGTATGCAAAAAAGGGATTCAAACACGTAAACATTATGTGTATGCGATCGAACAAAACAAATGTTCATTGCTTCATTTCGATGACAAACGTGTATGGGATAGTGATTCCCTTACCTGTGTTCCATGGGGGTACAGCAACAAGTAAAACTTGTACATACAAGAATTGCATTAAGAAGGGGAGAAGTACACGAACATCAGGTAAAAATCACTACAGCAAACGAATCAAGATGAAACTTGTACATACAAGATGTAAAAAAATGTATAATTGGCATATTCTTTTATTTTAGATTAGGTACTCCTTTGATGTGTATTACCTTCTCCTCCTCCCGCTCCCTCTTTTTCTTTGCAAGATAAAGTTTGATTAAATACTACATCAGTCGAGGAAGAAGAGTAACTGTGTCAAGAAAGAAGGTGTTCAAAACAGCAGAATCGTAAGAATGTCATCGTCTAAGCTTCTTTTAAAAACTAAGAGAAGAGCAGCTCAGTAAATATGTTGAGAAGGGAATTTCCTTTTAATCCATCTACAAAAGGTATCTCTCTAAACAGTGCTCTGTTGTTCGATTCTAGTTTTTTAATCCATCTACAAAAGTATCTGTTGCATTGCAGTAAACAGTGTTCTGAACACTTGTTGTAGGTAACGACATGGTCTATAGTATGTGATTCTAGTCTTTACATGTTTTAATCACTTATTTAGTGTTCTGAACACATGTTATAGTTAACGACATCGAGTACAGTGTTCGATTCTAATCTTAATCTCTTAATTTTGATCTGAACACTCGTAAGTAACGACATGCTTTTCCAGTCATATGTTCTAAACACAACAATAGATGTTCTGAACAGCAGCTTCGTAAGTATGTGATTAAGTCTAAACATGCACAACTATGATGATGTCATCGCTGCAGGTTAAAAACAGAATAATAGCACGTGCACACTCTTTCCTTCGCGTCGTTACAGTAATGCATGTTTAAACTTGTTCGATAGATGTATAAGGCTATACCTTAACAGAGGTGGAGGAGGAGGTAATAACAGCCTGTGTATAGGCGCCATCTTGCGTAGTAGCCTCTAAAGTAGCTTTCTTCATAATAGCCTACTTATAGCCGCCAACTTGTGCAGTAGCCTCTGAGCCGGCAGCTGTCATCTTGTGTAATTAGCGTCGGGAAGGGCATCCTGTCGTAAAACTAAGGATAGCCCCTTCAGGATGGAGGATGTGAGGTTAGCTTCGCTCTCTTAGGCGTCGGGTATGCACTGAAGTTTTGTTGTTTAAAGATGGCAGCCGTCGAAAAAGCACGTGGCTTGTCAAAAAAGCACGTGGATTTTTCAAATTGCCGCTACCACGTGTCTAATGTGGTAGCCATGAGGATTTTTCCGCTGCCAGCACTGAAGTTTGCGATAGTCTGTTGTTTAAATATGGCCGCTCTCAACAAAGCACGTTGCTTTAAAGAGCACGTGGAATTTCAAATCGCTCGCCACCACATAGCTAAGGTAGCAACTATGAAGTTAACTGCCGTAAAGGTAGCAGCACTGAGGTTAGCGATCGTCTGTTGTTTAAAGATTGACGCTGTGAAAAAAGCACGCGGCTTTGTTTACAAACAAGGGCACGTAGCATGGTTTAAAGATGCCCGCTGTCAAAAAAGCACGAGGGATTTCAACTTACCCGCTACTACATGCCTAAGGTGGTAGCCATGAGGTTTAGTGCCGTTAAGATGGCAGCACAGAGGTTAGCGATGCGTTGTTGTTTAAAGATGGCGGATGACAGCTGTCAAAAAGCACATGGCTTTGTTTACAAACAAGAGCACGTAGCTCGGTTTAAAAAAGACCGCTGTCAAGAAAGCACGTGGAATTTCAAATTACCCGCTACTACATGCATAAGGTGGTAGCCATGAGGTTTAGTGCCGTTAAGATGGCAGCACAGAGGTTAGCAATGCGTTGTTGTTTAAGGACGGCGGATGACAGCTGTCAAAAAAGCACGTGGCTTTGTTTTCAAACAAGAAAACGTGGCTTTGTTTACAAATTCAAATTTCCCACGTTATTATGTCAGCATCACGTGACCCGCTACGCGGCCTCTGATTTGCCCTCTGTGGGAACCCCTTTGCACCTCTACTGATGCACATATTGTTTTCTTGTAATTTTTAGATTTTCACTGCAATTCCAATAACAATGAACCAATGCCTGACGTGTCATCGCTACCCTTTCCCTGTCTGTACACTCCAAAGATATCAAGTTGCCTGATATCTTTAGAAATGAGCCTTAAACCTCGAATTTCATGTTTGTCATCTTTAACGTTTTCGTAGCTTACAAATTCTTCGTTCACCAGAATTAATACCCCCTCCCACCGTTCCTATCCTAACTCTACGATACACATAGACAGTCGCGCTCTATTTCAGCTAAGGTTTTTGTACTAAGCCTTTAAAATAGGATCATAATTCAACTGAAAGATAAGATGAGCATCTTGTAACATTTGGAATGTTCCCCACCTCGCGAACCCTGAGAATATAGTATATTATTTAAGCATAACAGACGATACACTCAATGCACAGACAACTAAGGAAACATGAGACTCCTTGGGCATGCCATGAGGCCTGCCAGATACTCCCAAGGGAGGGTCACCACGGCAGTCATCCTCAGCCCCTCATGCCACGTCCATCGTCTCCATTTAATATTAAGGAACAAAATAAATAACATATAATAATATTAATAATATCAGCTAGCTAACAACTACTACTGTCCGGCCGCGCCATCACCCCTGGTGAGAACAAGGCTACCCTTCATATGAAGGCCGAGAAGAGGAACCCCGCTACCTTTACCAGATAACTGAAGTTTTCTCGCCATTCCATTCACGGTCGGTCACTTGGGATAGCAACCGCTCTCGTCCTGTTCCCCGCCTCTCTCTTCATCCCACATATGTCTCCATCATTCTTTGGGCTAGGCCCGTCCTACCTCTTCCTCTTACGAGCATGCCTTCCTCTCCCTTACCCATTTACTATACATAAATAGTGAGAAAACAGCACATGCCCTCATACATACAACTAAGTGCCCTCCTGCTAACATACTACGATTAATAATAAAAATAGTAATGAACAAATAATAATCACAATTAACTACCATAAAAATAAAATAATGGTTGAATACCAAAATTCTATTCCTTAATAAATCCAATCTGGCCCTACCCTATCCTTAGATTCTACACGTAGCATTTATATCAGGTTTCATCAACTATTAGCACATGATTTTGCCTGCTTATCAACTGCGTTCGCAATTCTTGCCTACTGACCAACTCTGGCTGAATTCCAATACACTATTAGTCAACAGTTACACAATCACCTGTCGTATCACGATCCATAGGGCCTCCTGTAGTTACAAAATCAAATCAGATCCATAACTTAGCACATCACACTCACCTTCCTTTTTCAATGACTTAAACACACCTGCATCTTTTCAGCCTTTGCACTTGCACTTATTCCTATTGTGCCCCATCCTCTCTCAATTTTCTCTCAGAATCTCTTTTAATGGCACATAAGTACCTAATTCAACTCTCCGCCATCTTCCCATTGCCTGATAATCCACCTTATAATATTCCTCTCATGCGCTTTTTCTAGTAATTCGCGATGTTTGGCACTCAATAGACAATTCGATAACTTACTCGTTTCTTTACAATTACCAATTAAGTGAAAAAAGTCATTTACTACCCCGCATAATACACATGTCGTCTTATCTCTACCCTTTAGCCATCCCTTGTTCTTGTGGATTCCCATCAACCACCATGACATCCCACCCCTGTTTATCCTATCAACATACCTAATATTTTTCCCTGTTACTTGTAATACTTTGTTCAAAACACTAAGGGAGCTTCTCATCGTAATTTATTCTAATAATATCTGCCTTCGCATGTCTCTAATTCTCCTGGAGAGTACCTTTCACCCTCTTGCATCTGTCTTCGACCAAACCGCATCCCACATGTACCCCAAACATATCTTCTCCAAATACCCTTTAATTTTTCCTAGCCAGCCTCCCTTATACATGCTCTTCATTTGTTGCTTGTAAGCGGCTTGCAACAATTTCCCGCCCTCTTCTCTTTTCAAAATCATCCAGTATTTAACACACACTCAACTTCGTATCCTCCCCACATAGTAATTAGCTGTGCACTGCGGGAGCCGCATCACCGACTTACCGAAATTACAAATGATTCGTCTTAATTCCACTCTTTTCTCATCCAACCCCCACACTTCAGCCCCATACATTACCCTACCAAAAACCACCGATCTTAAAACTAACCTCGATGTTTTATAACTGATACCCGGAAATTTAGCCAGCAAGTTTTTGACTGAGGCTAGGGCGGCCACACCTTTGCTTCTCGCTCGTCTTATTTGATCGTCCAAAGTACCTTTTCTGTTAATAATGACTCCTAAATATTCCATCTTACTTACTTGTTCCAACCTTCCTACCTGCACGACCGATTTCCCATCTTCCTACCTCCCTTTGTGTACCTGGGCTACTAGCACATTCGATTTATTCCCGTTAATTTTCAAGGCACATTTCTTTGCGAAATCCGACACCACCTCTAAGCTCATCTCCATCCCTCTTGAAGTTAGAGTCATCAATATCATATCATCAGCAAAAATCAATCCAACCCATTAATCACCGGTACGGCCCAGTGTTTCCCTCTAGTCCATCCAGGATATCGTTAATAAATAAAATAAACAGTATTGACGATTATTTATATCCTTGTTTTAAACCCACTTTCGACTCCAGTGGTCTGCTCAACCTATTGTCACCCATTTTACACAACACTTAATCACCTTATATATCGCCTCCACTGCTCTTAACATCTTTTCCGACACCCCCAACCTACCAAATTTCTCTAATAGAGCCCCTCTATTCACCTTATCGAACTCCCTTTCAAAGTCAATTGACGGTGCATACACCTTACCTCTTGACGAACTCATATACTTCTCCATAACAGTCTTCACTATCATTATATTGTCCACTGTTCTTTTCTGTTTTCTAAATCTCCCGCGGTAATCTGACAAAACTTCGTTTCTTTCGGCCCATTCACTTAACCTGTTCGCTAACACCCCTGCATAAGTTTTACTTAAGGAATCTAACAGAGATATTCCCCTATAATTATTCGTGGTGTTTTACTACCCTTTCCCTTATCTATTGGACATACAATTCCTGTCTCCCACTCCCTAGGGTACTTCCCCTCTTCAAAAATCTTACTGAATAGTTTAACTATGCCGTCCATCATTGTGCCATTTTTTGCTCATTTCTTTCCAAAACGTATTATTGACACCATTGCAACCCCCCGCCGATCTGCCCCTAATTCTTCTTATCACTTCCAAAGTTTCTTCCCTTGTAGTTTCCATGTCTAGTTCGTAAATTGCCACTCTTCTACTCCTCCAAATTGCTTCATCCCCGTCTCACTCAACCATACCTCCCCCTTCCCTCCGAGTAATTCCCCAAAGTAGCTAACCCACTGTACATCCTCAATACTCGTTTTCTCTAGACACCTTCCCCCTTAATTACTGTTTATTCTTCCCTAATCTTTTTCAGTGTTTTTCAACTTACATTCTTCATTTATGGCTTCAGTTTGTTCCTCTAACCACGCCTTTTTTTACGTCGCAAATATTCTTTTTGTAATCCTTCCTTAGACCTCTCTTTCTGCGCTCCCACCTTCCTTCCTATACTCTTCTAACGCTCCCAACACCCTCTTTCGCATACCTTGACACTCTTTATTAAATCATTCTTCTCGCTCTTTCTTTTTTCTTCTTCCACCTTTACCCGTCTGCGCTATCATCTTTATTGGATATAGCAACAATTCCAAGGCTTTATCGAAATTACTCTCCTCTAGCGCTCTTTCCTATCCATATTTCAGTAAGTGTACTTCTTCTTTAGCTACTCTATCCAATCCCTTTCCACTTTCTCCGTCCATTTGTACTTATTATACCCACTCCCTAGTTCCTCCTTCATCTTAACTTCTTTCCTTATATTCCTCTCCTCCCCCTTTTTAACAGAACCCACACTGGAAAGTGGTGTGATTCAATCCTGTCTCCTTCTTCCATCCTTACAATATACTCTGACACTCCCTCCGAGCTAAAAACTATATCTATCGCACTACCTCCCTGCTCTGAAACAAAGGTCAATATCCCCGTACTGTCACCCGCCTGCCATCCATTCAGAATATATAAATTCCTCGCTGCGCACAACTCTAATAGCTTCTCCCCATAACTGTTTATAATTTTATCCTCACTTCTTCTACTTCTCAACATACATCTCCCTTCTTTCCTACTATATACTGGGCTCTGTTCCCCTAACCTCGCATTCCAAACTCCAAAAAAGCAGCATGTCGTCTTCTTCTGCAAATTCCTCTCTTATCATACTAATCTCCACCAACAATTCCACAAGAAGATGCTTATTTGTGTATACGGAACTACTAAGATGGCAATATACGAACACTAGATTTATTCTCTTCATCGTTCCCTCTACCCATCCCATATTAAATCTCATCCATATAACTTCTCGCATATTTGTCTCGATATCTTCACTAGTTCACTAATTTCTTCCCTATTTAGTACTCCCATTCCTCCTGGGGCGCGTCCCTTATTCCTCTCCTTTCTTCTATATTTATTATTTAATTACAAACCCCTTCCTTGAAATCTCTTTCTCTGTTTCCAACCACGTCTCCAAAAGTGCCACAACAACAAAACTTTCTACTGCTTCCCTAACCTTTTAATTTCCTATTTTGTTTCTTAGCCCCTCAATATTCACACATCCTATTTTCCAACTTATCCTCCCTCTCTTCTAAATTTCCTCCCTTATTCTTACTCCTAGGAGCTGTCGCCCCTTCATTCCCTGTTTCGATTCCTCCTTTTCTTAACATTCCTTGCCTTTCCATACCCTCCGCCCCTTGTACACTTTACCCCACAAGTCGTTTAGGCTCCTACTTCTTACTCTGTTCATAACTTCTTTACCTTTTTGTCTATTGCTCTTCTCGTGTCCTTTCTTGCTCTCTAAACCACTACACACTTCACCCGACGGTTCTTGCGGCTCACCCTCACTACTCTGTCCATCTGTATCCATACTGCATTGTTCACTTCCACCCGGGTTGATCTTCACTCCTAGTTGTTCCTGCTTCCTGGCTTCCATCTTGCGCTGCCATCACTCCCCTTCGCAACTGACGTGTTCGTCCATATCTTTCAGCTTCGACACCGGGTGCACTCTAACCCATCTCCCATTTGTCCCCACCAGTCTCTGTCCTCTTATGTGGGCTTTTATCCCTTGCTGTCTCGCTCTCCAAAGATGCCTGTTCAGAATCTTCATATTTTCCCCACCTTCTTTTTTCCATGTCTCTTTTCACCCATACTTTGTGACCCTGCAAGTTGTTGCCGTTTCTTAACACAATTTCTGCCGTTAGGGTAGAGAAAAACTGTACCCTAATTGGCCTCCGTCCTTTTTCTTTGCCCACTCTCTCCACATCGTCTACATCAACTTCACTTAAATTTATCTTCATCCTATCCCTATGACCTCTACCACCTTATAGATTAAATCAACCTCTCCTTCCTTCTCACCTTCTTCCATACTATATATAAATATGGCTTTCTTTATTCTCTCCTGCCTGCACCCCTCTGCTTCCTTCTTCATCATCATCACCTCTTCTTCCAGATGCTTCACCTTCCCTCTTAATATATTTATTTCTCATTGTTGTACGCTCTATTGTTCGATTCCTCAGTCTTCGTTTTTAATAATTTCTAAATGTTCCCTATCTCCTTTCTCTGTCCTTCCATCATGCCCTTTATTTCTTTCACCTTATCCCATTGACAATTTTCTTGTATCACTTCCCTCACTACCACCTTAAGTTCTGCTAAATCTTGCATGTTGAATTTGCCTCTGGTATTTGGGTCTGGGTTTAATTCCACCCCCAATGACCAGAAGCACCGCTAATACTGTTGCCACCAGCAGCGCTTCACCCCATTTTACCTTCTGTTTTCTTATTGCCAGTCCATTCTTAGCCTCCTTCCTCCCAATCGCGACCCGGTACTGCTCGATACCAACCATGTTCACGGCACGCAACCTCGCTCCTCGCTCAAGCCAGACTGAACCCTGTGAATATGTTTTTCCTTTCTGTATTTTGGGCGCAACAGGCTTGCCCCGTGTTTATGTAATGAAAGCTCCCCCAATGCCTGCAGACCAAAGGCATTCACTACAGTACACATTCCGGCTTCGATGAATCGAAATACAACAGAGTACAGAAACACGCTTTAGAATTGTAAATTAATCAATGTTGTAAATTTGATACTACAGAATCCATTGGTTAGTAACAACACTAATCGTGTCTCCCTCGCTAATGATAGTAAAGTAAGTTTCTCTTGTCTCAAATACGTTGAGTGACAGACGCTTGTCGTATAACTTTTGTTTCCTCTCTTACTTTCCATACCGAGTAACACAAGAAATTGCTGGTAAGTTATTTATCGGCAGAAAGCCGCTCTGTACAACAATATATGCCAGGTCATCGCCACTCTGTACGTGAAGGATGTGAGGGCTGGAGAAATGAAGTACACCAAGTAAGATGAACATGTATTTTATTGAGGAGGTGATCACTTGCGGCCCGGTAGCCGGCCGACATGGTCCTCTATCCAGTCGATGTGGGTCGCCACTCGGATGTGAATGTTAGGAACACAGGTACTATCACCGCCCCCTAAAACGATGCCAACAACTTGACCGTTCGCCACCACGGGGCAGCCAGCGTCGCCCTGAAACGAGAGAGTACATCAGCATCACGTGACACTCACTCACCCCGCTTT
Source organism: Anabrus simplex (assembly GCF_040414725.1). Lineage (NCBI taxonomy): Eukaryota > Metazoa > Arthropoda > Insecta > Orthoptera > Tettigoniidae > Anabrus > Anabrus simplex. Next base: position 8,554,342 of record NC_090267.1, read on the forward strand.
AACCCGTGACGTTGTGAAGGAAGCGCTCGAAAAGCCTCCGTCTCACAAGAACTCATCTCCCCGGGCGGTTAAGGACGCACGGCTGTGAGCTTGCATCCGGGAGACAGTGGGTTGGAATACCACTGTCGGGAGCACTGAAGATGATTTTCCGTGGTTTCCCATTTTCACACCTGGAAATAGCTGGGGCTGTACCTTAAATAAGGCCACGGCTGCTTCCTTTCATTTCCTCCCTATTGTCGCCATAAGACGTATGACGTAAAGCAGCACGGAGCCCCCTTCTCCCAGGGTCTCTTCTCACAAGATGGTGGTCATTATTGCCTCAAGTGGGAAAGCATCCTCTGGAAAGAAAATGGTATAATGAATGCATTGTCCGGTTCTGTAATGTAGAGTTTCGAAGTACTATGCACCAGTTCCCCGTACTGATGAGAATAGCGTACCCCCTGCCCTACTTCCGGATCTTCCGGAGGTAACGGAGAGAGCACTCTTTCATTGCAATTCGCTCAAGTTTGATGCATGCATTCTATTTTCCTTTCACGATTATTTAACTGTTACTTAAGCAAATATAGTTAGTTTTGTTCTAGAAGTTAACAATGCTATTTTTCTAGCCCAACATGTACCTTTCCTTAACATATTTACAAACTTAAGGCAATAAATGATCATTATCAACCGTACAATACAACAGCTTACCTCGCGGCAAACTGACAAATAACACTTACTTCCACTTCACAGCAGAAATAATTAAACAATTGTAAATACTTACTTTCCAGTAAATACTACCACATTATTCCAATGCTTGCTTTAGTGTCACAAGTTTTTTGGGTGTATCCTTCCACCTACAACATACTTCACTTAATGTCTGAGTTATTGCTAGAATACAACCATTTATAAGTTGCTACATTTGACATACTTTTTACCGAACAGTAATTTTATTCATTATTTTATGATACGCAGGCCGTTCATCATTTGTTACTTTTGTTTGTATTTGTTTTCATGTTTTTAATTTACTTTTCTTACATACTTTTCTCATACAAACAATGTTGGTATTCTTCGCGGTTTAACTCACTCTTTATTTAATATTTTAGCAATCCTCTCTCTCTTTGTTTTATATTCACTTCCCACTCTCAGTGCTTCGGTTGTCCTACAACCTCTTAATAGATACGCTTCTTTCATTTCGTCTCCACAGAGTTGACACTGATTTTCGTTATTCCTCTCACTAGCCACCACACCACTTCTCTCCTTATTCCCATATTGTCTATGATTTTAGTGTCCTTTCAGTTCCACATTTCGCCATAATCGTCTGTTTCTCAATATCCTTCAATCTTACCATTCATTTCTTACTGAATTCCTTATCTTTATACTGAATCTCTTTATCCCAGTAGCTTCCCATTCCTATTCTGTCGAGCATTCTTTTCACTTTCGTTACCCAGCAATCATCCCTTAATTATTCCTTCTGTTGTTTGTATGCTAAATTCACTATTTCCCCCTCCTCTCCCCTTCTTATTCTTAACCAATATTTTATTACTTTTCTGGCTATATCTGCTTGAATACTTATATCCTCGCATAATCTTCTAACTCCACAATTTTCCGTGCATTCTGAAGTACCATAATTGTTTTTCAGAATTTGTTGTTTATTACATCTCTCCACTGCAATGCCCCATACAGTGCTCTTGAAATCACTAGCGCATTATAAATATTCTTATGTAACTGGTGTTCAGCATTCGGAATCTTCGTCTCATAGCATCATGTGCTGCATAAAGCGGAAAACCCTTTCAGTTTAGCACGTCTTATTTGCTCTTTCCACTTCCCTTTCGATGTCATAATTTCCTAGATATTATATTTTAATAAAAACTTCCAGTTCTATACCCTCTAGTCTTCACCCTCTTTCATTTTCCTTTAATTTATTTCCTTTTTTACATACCATCACTTTTGTTTTATTGATATTTATTTTCAAATTACATATTCTGCAATATTCAGCAGTTTTATTAAGACTGTGTTGCATACCGCCTGGTGATAGAGAGAGCAGTAGGATGTCGTCCGCGAAAATTAGGCCAGGAATTTCTTTATTGTTCTATCCTCCTTCCCTTGATTATCTAATACATCATTAATTAAATGTATGAACAATATTGGTGACAATTAATTAACACTCCTGATTTAGTCCAATATTTGAGTGTATCTCTCCAACTGCCAACTCTTCCTTTAATTTAATCGTGCAAGTCACCTGTGTGCATAATTCTTCTATGGCCCTGATCATTTTGTGTGACAATCCTATGTGACCAGCTTTGCAACAACAGTCCGCCTGCTCACTGAATCGAAATATTTTCGGAGATCTCTCGCTGGAATAAATATAATCTCCCAACTTTTCTCTTTAAATATTTGTCTATTATTGTTTCAATTATAAATATATTATCGATGGTTCTTATTCCTCTCCTAAAACCCGAGTGGTACGCTGAGAGTATAGAGTAATCTTCTGCCCATTTTATAATTCGTTTTGCCAAAATTTCGGTATAAATCTTACCAAGTGTATTCAGTAATGTTGTTAGCATTAGATCTCTCCCCTTTCCTTCTGTGTACTGGACATATAATTTCTTCTTACCAAGAACGAGGAATTTTTCTACCATCTAGGATGTTGTTGAATATTATAGTTTCGAGCATCTGACTGTTTTTACCTAACTCGTTCCAAAATGCATAAGTGATTCCACTGCATGACCTATTAATGGAGTGAGTCTACAGTCGTACTGTCATGGATTAAAGGGAAGCCATGAGAGTGGAACACATCTGTTGGCAATCGCATCAAAGAAATTCAACAGCACAGCCATCCCACTGACCGCAGTCATGTCTCAGAATCTTTGCATCCTGCATATGTCCCTTCAAGGGGCTGTTGTAAGAAGGCCAATGGTGGGAGGGGCCATAGTGGTTGAGACGAGAGCAAGGAGAGTGGCCCAGTTCAGATAACAAGCTACAGATCAAGAAGTAAATGTTGATAGAAGGAAGACGGTGGTAGCTAGCACATCCAAAGAAAAGCAGTTCGATTAGTTCTGGGTGATTTCCGACAAAAGAGCAGCGTTACAAAAATGTAGCAAAGTTTGGGCTGGGAAGACTTGGGAGAAAGGAGACGAGCTGCTCGACTGAGTGGTATGTTCCAAGCTGTTAGCGGAGAAATGGTGTGGAATGACATTAGTAGACGAATAAGTTTGAGTGGTGTCTTTATGAGTATGAAAGATCACAACATGAGGATAAAGTTGGAATACAAGAGGACAAATTGCTGCAAATATTCATTTATAAGAAGGGGAGTTAGGGGATGGAATAACGTACCAAGGGAGATGTTCAATAAATTTCCAATGTCATTGAAATCATTTAAGAAAAGGCTAGGAAAATAACAGAGAGGGAAGTTGCCACCTGGGCGGCTGCCCTAAATGCAGATCAGTATTGATTGATTGATTTATTGACTGACTGATTGATTGATTGATTGATTGATCGATCGATTGATTGATTGATTGCTTGATTGATTGATTGATTGATTGATATTTTTTGGGGAAACAACCTTTACGTCGTCACTAACATAGTTTTCACAATACGATTGGCTGGATGATAAGGTTTCTAAACAATTGTCGCAAGGATTGCAAGCAATATGGAGAAATAAGGTGTGAAGAGACCCAGGTGGCAGAGGAGAGACTGTTTAAGTGTATCCAGGATGAAAGTTCTGACCCAAATGAGAGGAAAGTGATTAAGGTAGTGCAGACTTTTATTACCGATGATGAAGGGATCATGCGAGTTAGGACAAAACTTATCTTAGGGGATGAATGTCATCACTTCAAATGTCCAATAGTATTGTTGTGTAAGAATCTAATTGTTCAGAGAATGGTTCGCCAGAGACTTCGCCATTTAAAGCATGCTGAGCTTCAGACGATCTGTGTGTTCCTATTCACATGTGCCATTCATAGAACCGTACGTTTGAAACTTACAAAATCCCTGAGCACAGATTCATTCCTCCTGACTCTCAGAAAATTTACAGCACGGAGGGGAAGAATCGACACCATGTACACGGATAATAGCACTAAATTCGTTGGCACATATAATGCTTTGAAAACTATGGACTGGAAGAGGATAATATCTTTCTCATCAGTACACGAAATTAAATGGAACTTCAATCCTGCCACTGCTGCCTGGTGGAAGAGCGACACTCAGCTATGACGGACTTGAAACTCTGCTGTGTGACTGTGAAGGGATCATGAACTCTCGACCTATCACATACACTGAAGATGAGATTGAAAACTTGAAGCCTTTGACACCTGCTAACTTCGTGCAAGGCATCCCTGGAAGTGAAGTGCCAGGCTTCGGCAATATTGACAGCAGGAAGTTGCGGTATCTGCAGTCATTATGAGTACGCCTGCGTCAGAGGTTGGTTCACAGAGGGCAGACACGGCAAGAACAGCAGAAATTAGGAGATGTGGTGCTAATCAAAACGGATATGAAGATGACCCACTGGCCGCTTGGAGTCGTCTTGGAAGTCTATCCAGGACAGGATGGGTATATCCGGTTAGCCAGAGTAAAGACAGCTGGAGAGAAATTTAGACCCGTGCAACGCTTGTATCCCCTGGAGGTTTGCTCAAGCTGTGATAATCCCAAACTATTTCAGCAGATGGGACCTTTCAAAGTGGGCTTCGATGTGCCTAGTGACACCCCAGAATTGATTACGACCAGGGCACGAAGAAAAATTGAAGTCCCTGAAAGACTAGACCTATGATGCATAAAGGAGATTTCCAACTTTAACACAGGTGTTATAGATGTGATAGGTATGGAACAAAAACGACTATTCTGTTTACTCTGTGTACAACTTTCGTTGCCTTTTTGTTTCTTGCCGAGATGGCCTGTTATATTTTGCTGTTTATATATTAAATAAATGGTTGCGTAATTTGTTCGCTTTATAGAAACGACATTGTCGAGGTCTTGTAAGTTATTTACTATTTTATAAAGTATGTCATCCTCCAAGAAAGGCCTCTTCTCTGATTCCAGTCCTTTACTCTTATCATTCATATACACTGACTGACAGAGCAAATGCAACACCAAGAAGGAGTGGTTCGAAAGGGATGAAGGTTGGGGAAAAAACAGAGACGGCACGGACGAATAATTGATGTTTATTTCAAACCGATATGCAGGTTACACAATGCGCACGGCATCGACTCAGTAGGATGTAGGACCACCGCGAGCGGCGATGCACGCAGAAACACGTCGAGGTACAGAGTCAATAAGAGTGCGGATGGTGTCCTGAGGGATGGTTCTCCATTCTCTGTCAACCATTTGCCACAGTTGGTCGTCCGTACGAGGCTGGGGCAGAGTTTGCAAACGGCGTCCAATGAGATCCCACACGTGTTCGATTGGTGAGAGATCCGGAGAGTACGCTGGCCACGGAAGCATCTGTACACCTCGTAGAGCCTGTTGGGAGATGCGAGCAGTGTGTGGGCGGGCATTATCCTGCTGAAACAGAGCATTGGGCAGCCCCTGCAGGTACGGGAGTGCCACCGGCCGCAGCACATGCTGCACGTAGCGGTGGACATTTAACGTGCCTTGAATACGCACTAGAGGTGACGTGGAATCATACGCAATAGCGCCCCAAACCATGATGCCGCGTTGTCTAGCGGTAGGGCGCTTCACAGTTACTGCCGGATTTGACCTTTCTCCACGCCGACGCCACACTCGTCTGCGGTGACTATCACTGACAGAACAGAAGCGTGACTCATCGGTGAACACGACGTTCCGCCATTCCCTCATCCAAGTCGCTCTAGCCCGGCACCATGCCAGGCGTGCACGTCTATGCTGTGGAGTCAATGGTAGTCTTCTGAGCGGACGCCGGGAGTGCAGGCCTCCTTCAACCAATCGACGGGAAATTGTTCTGGTCGATATTGGAACAGCCAGGGTGTCTTGCACATGCTGAAGAATGGCGGTTGACGTGGCGTGCGGGGCTGCCACCGCTTGGCGGCGGATGTGCCGATCCTCGCGTGCTGACGTCACTCGGGCTGCGCCTGGACTCCTCGCACGTGCCACATGTCCCTGCGCCAACCATCTTCGCCACAGGCGCTGCACCGTGGACACATCCCTATGGGTATCGGCTGCGATTTGACGAAGCGACCAACCTGCCCTTCTCAGCCCGATCACCATACCCCTCGTAAAGTCGTCTGTCTGCTGGAAATGCCTCCGTTGACGGCGGCCTGGCATTCTTAGCTCTACACGTGTCCTGTGGCACACGACAACACGTGCTACAATGACTGTCTGCTGAGAAATCACGGTACGAAGTGGGCCATTCGCCAACGCCGTGTCCCATTTATCGTTCGCTACGTGCGCAGCACAGCGGCGCATTTCACATCATGAGCATACCTCAGTGACGTCAGTCTACCCTGCAATTGGCGTAAAGTTCTGACCACTCCTTCTTGGTGTTGCATTTGCTCTGTCAGTCAGTGTACATACGGGGGCGAATCAAAAAGTAAGTTACACTTCCAACTAATGGCCTTTATGAAACCACCTACACATAGGCAACACAGACTGTAAACATTTCTCAGAACGGTCAACCTCCAGCGCTACATAACCACCTAGATACTGCATAGCACGTCGCACGACCCGCCAAACGTTCGAACTGCTGCAGCAATTCAAGTGGAAGTGGCAAGATCCTCCATACAGCCCAGACATAGCGCCACGCGATTATCATGTGTTCGGTAAACTGAAAAAGGATCTCTGTTGACGACGATTCTGAAGCGGTGAGGAGGTGAAATTAGCTGTCTCCAGTTGGTCACACAGTGCTGGTGGGTGATTATACGCATCCGGAATCGCTGTGAATAAGATATAATATCGTGCTTAGCACGCCGCTTTCGGGTAAACCGACAGATGTTGTTTCTCATGAATAGCTTACGTTTTGTATTCTTCTTCTTCTTCATTCACCTTTATGACCGCGTAAGTCAACCTCTCTCTGAAGCCGTACTCCCAGTACCCACTTTTCCAAATAGTTGAGACCCAGGTTATTTGTGTTTTATCTAGTCTCTTCGTTTGGGTTCTTTGTTATTACTCTTGCGAGGTACTTTTGCTATTTTCTGCCTTTTCAAATGACTCTTGTATTACTTTACTCTCGGTCAAGTCGTCGTTGAAACCAAGAGAGTTTGTTATCATTTTCTCGTCCCATTTTTAATTAGCGCATAAACTCATTGTAATTTCTAAAGGACAATTGAACAGTAGTGGTAAGAGTGCAGGCACCATGGCGAATGGTACCGATAATTCGTCACATTTGACTTCGTGCTTGAGTGGATCAATGTTATCATAGTTGTTAATTTCGGGAGTAGACTGAGATATTTTAGCATTTTAGTAAAGATTTCGTGTAAATGCAATTGTATGCTTGTTTGAAAACTGCAAACGTTATCACCACTCTATTTTTCTTCTCCTGTTGCAATCTGGTATTAGCCTGAGACTCATGGTCTGGTCAGGATAGGACATTTGGAATTCCCCTGGTTCCTTCCCGAGTTATTAAGTAATTCTGAGAAGACAGATTCAAGATAACGTTTTTTGTTATGTCTAGGGGTGGCCATCCCCGCGGTGTATGACTCTTAACCGGAGGACCCGGGTTCGATTCCCAACAAGGTCGTAGATTCTCACACGGATCTCAGGGCTGCTTCGGGGTCCGCTCAGCCTACGTGATTACATTTGAGGAGCTATCGACAGTGAGATAGAGCGGCCGGTCTACAAAGTCAAGAATAATGTGAAATCTTTCTACTAAATAAATATAAACTGATAATGACTAATGGAATTTGGGAGCCATAAATATACAAATAAATAATTCTTAAAATTTGCCGGCTGTTGAGACTCATTTTGCATGGTCGTTGCCTTGTAACAAGGAGATCTGAATCACTGATACCTGGAAGATAATATTGGAAAAGGAGTCCATCTGGTACTTTCCCCCACCCATAAAATTAAACAGAATATATCTTAATATCACACAAATTTACTTAATCAATTAAACCAGAATATATCTTAAACTCTGAGCATAGCTCGTCGTAATACACCCTTTAACATATATATAGCAAAATAAACAGAATATTAATATGAATAATTAATGTCTCTATATTATGAAGTAACTCTCTCTCTATAGGAACTCAGTTCATCCCGAAACGCACATTATACACACGCAGTCATGACTTTTTCGAAAATGGACTCCCTTTTGCTGATAGCGTTGATATACTGTATTTTGGAACGGCCCAACACGTTACCTCATGTAGATATTCTTAACCATAGAATATTGTCCCACTCCAGCATCACTCTTCCTGGTTCCGGTTCCGTTAACTGAAGATCTCCAAAAACTCCCAACATGGCATGGGACTTCTTCCCTCAACTCGTACCAAACACTTCTCAGATTACCACAAGTATCACCTCTGCACACTGCAAGCTGCAACTTCCAACTACTGACGCGTGCTTGCACCACACTAGCCCAAGCCAACACAACAGCATCTTAAAGTAGCCCAGTTCCGGGAATTTCTCTACCTCAGCTCCGTCAACACGTAAACATCCACTCGGAGCATCGTCACGTAGGTACACAACCAGGAGATAAACTGAGTGAACTCAACACGCTAGTCCCAAATAAATATCGAGATTATATACAATAATGAGAGATCCAAAAAGAGTTACTAAGCCGCGACGGCTAAATACACACATTATTGAAATATACACATGAATAAATAATAATAATAATAATAATAATAATAATAATAATAATAATAATAATATCTGACCGGGGTTTGTCAGGTTACAAATGTCCGAGAGGATACTTTGGGCCGACCACTCGACACCTCGCAACCTGCAATCCTTCAGGATGTGTAGCAGTCGCTCCGTAGGACATGGCCCTAAGAGCAAGTTGCGCCGAGGGCTGGTTGGTTTGTCCAGCGGTGAGATTTCCCCGTAGATGTTAGGGTCAGCTATTTTTGATCTTCTGTAGAGTGGATTCTACATATTCTGGACTCTAATTATGAAACTGGGAGATGGCAAGAGCAAATCAGCCTTTTTCAAGTGATTACAAGTCTGTTCATTGCGTGTCCTGGAGCCCAGTTCTTCTCAACAACTCTGTTCATTGTGTGCTGTATAGCTCAGTTCTTCTGAACAACTCTGTTCATTGCGTGCTGTATAGCTCAGTTCTTCTCAACAACTCTGTTCATTGTGTGCTGTATAGCTCAGTTCTTCTCAACAACTCTGTTCAGTGTGTGCTGTATAGCTCAGTTCTTCTCAACAACTCTGTTCAGTGTGTGCTGTATAGCTCAGTTCTTCTCAACAACTCTGTTCATTGTGTGCTCCTAGTGCTCAGCTCTTCTCAACAACTCTGTTCATTGTCAAGTTACGTAAATACAAGTGAACGTACAGTAGGAGCGTTGAAATGAAAGAACTCCATTTGTTCACTGAGTTATACACAAGAGTAACTTATGTTACAAATTAAACAAAATGTGTTGTGTTTCTTACAGCTACACCAGTGTGTGGCTCTTGTGCACAGCTCTAAACTAATTCTACAGTCTTGTATAATCCTGAAACTTGTGTCGCAAGGAGTGATGTTGCAGTCCGAAACCGCCTATCGGCTTGCCAATTATGGGGTTCGAACTGCCCATCTCTCGGATGAACATACTATTACTTATTTCAGAAAATAATAGTGAAGGAGAACGAGATGACGTACATGCCAGGTGCTTGTCGGCGCGTTGTCTGGATGGAATGTGGTACAGATTTGTTTGTTGGTGACCTCATATTGCCACCAAAACCAATAGTAGGCGTGACAGTATTCATGATTGATAATCACCACCTCCTGCTTCATCAACGTCTGCGGATTCGTTTCATATACCTGCAATAAAAGTAGTCTATATTAAAATGTAAATCTATACTAATATTATAAAGAGAAAGCATTTGTATACTTGTTTTTGACGGATAGACTGAAAAACAACGGAACCGATTTTAAAAATTACTTCACCTATAGAAAGCTACATTGCCAATGAGTAACATGGGCTGTATCTTATTTTCGAAACAATTCGATTTAGGGGGGGGGGCGACAGGGGTACATATAAAAATATATAAATAACAGGCTAATACAGGCGAAATCGAATTTGTCGTACAAGGAAGAGACAAAACTCATTTGAAGCCCCTTGACGCAAAGAACAAAATTCGGTAAGCCCTATGGGCCCGAAAACCAACCGTTATGGAGATATTGCCACCACACTAGCCCAGCTCTAGGAATCGGATAAAAGAAATGAACTGCCGTAACCATGGCAACGTCAGCTACAGGATTCTAGAGAGCGAGATTATGCGTGTACGTCTGGGCACAGCTGCCAACCAATAATTGGTACACATAGAACTCCTTTGAGCGGGGATGGAAAGGGGGTGAAGTATAAAAAAATATATATGTCATTGTTTGTTTTTACGTATGTGTTACACTCCTCCTAAACCACTAGAGCGATTTCAACCAAGTTTGGTACACTTATGACTTAGTATCAGGAGACAAACTGCATGGGGTTAGACACCCCTAGCATCAGTACGGGCAAGGGGCAAGGGAGTAAGGTATAAAAGTAATCTAGAATAGTATCGAATCCATAGTTTTCGTGGTTGCTTAAATGAACAGTGACACTCTGAATTTTTAAAGTTCACCTTCAGCCCCATGGGGTGGGTGTGAGGGGGAGTAAGATTTGAAAATAATCGAAAATTGTGTCGAATCTACAGTTTTGGGGTCACTGAGTTGAATGATGACAATCCAAATATTTTGTCTCTTAGGGGTGGGGGCGACAGGGGGACAGTCTCATTGACAGTTGAAATCCTGTACATCGTATCTATAGTGCGATGGCTATATACATATTGTTCTCACTTATTAATTGTTGACAGGATCAAATACTTCCCAGTTTATTCGAGCTCCTATAAGGACGAAGTTTTACTCGAAAATTAAATAATCTAAATCTTGAAATCAAACACACCTAAATAATTCTAAACTACATAATAGATCGTAACATATCATCTGCAAGTCAAAAAAGGAATTCTATAAAAATTCACTTCACACATAACTAACTAGTAATACAAATCTTAAAGGTAAACATTCAGAAACCATCCGGACAACGCCGGGCACTACAGCGAGTATATGTGTGTGTGTTCGATGTGTCCTCGTAACCACTGGACTTAGTGCACATATGACGTACCAATATATGTGACAAATCCATAGTTCTCATTGTCGCCAGGCTGATCACTGACACTTAAGTCCCACAATAATTGGAGCAGCAACGGGTTACATTGAATACACAGTTTTCGTGAATATTAGGCAGCGCGTATCTCTTCAGTTATCATTTATTGTTATTTCTGTCAAAGGACCAGCTACTTTTCAGCTAAGATGGGCTGCCGCAAGGAAAATATTTTACGCGAAACTAATTAAAGTGACACAAAAGTTTAAAATTTAACGCATTACAATAACTTGAAAAGTATAAGAGAGTTCGTGAAATAATCAATCAACATCACAATAACGGAATCTACGCAAATATACTTCACGCATAATTACAGGATAATGCATGTCCTTAGCGTTAACATTAAAGAAAAGTTCTGGGCAGTACAGCTGGTAATAATAATAATAATAATAATAATAATAATAATAATAATAATTCGCATGACTGATGAAAGGCTAGTGCAACCCTTGAAAGTCAGACCATCCGACAAGTGTGGTTAGCATCTGCCGTGTATGCATGTTATTGTGGTGGGGAATAGTGTTGTGTGTGGTGTATGAGTTGTGTGTTATATTAGTGCAGGATAGTGTTGTGTATGAGTTGTGTGTTATTGTAGTGGAGGAGAGTGTGGTTTGTGGTTAGATAGATTGATAAATAAATAGATCTGTAGCCAGATAGATCTATTTATCTTCAACACATTCTTTGCACAATCATAGCTGATTCAATAAAGCAATATATACATCAAGTACACATTTTATAAGTAACGCTAATTGCCTAAAATATTAGCCAATTTTAAACTAAACCTAGAGACTTTGATATGCAAAATTTACAACACCTTCAATAAATAAATGAATAAAAATTAATCTCCTTGAATAATTATCATGATTAAATTACACTTGCGCACTAAGATATCGAAACATCATGAAATAAGGAATGTAGTATACAGAAACGTTTGCAATATATTTGTCCAGGTAACGTATCTAATTGATTAAAGATACAAGACTACATGTTAATATCCACTCGACAAAAGTCATCGTAATTGTGCGATGCGTAAAATGAATACCAAGTTTAAACTAAACGTAGTGACGTTTGTATACAAATATTTGCAACGCCTTAAATGAATAAAAATGAATCTTCTTAAATAAATGTCATGATTAAATTACACTGGCAGAAAAGAATTACCCAATCGTCATGAAATAAGCAATGTAGAATATAATAGAATGAATGTTCCTGGAGTTGTCGTCGAATCAGTGCTCGAGTGAGGATCCAGCAGGCCAAGGCACCTTGTCGACACTGTTGGGAAACACCTTGTGATTTATCGCACAACAACAGAAGGACGTACACATCTGTTATTATTAACAACCAATACCTTTAGCAATCATGTGTCCGTTACCTCACCAGTAGCATAACTGTGACAAGTAAGTATCATCCGTTGCCTTTACTTAAATAGCCTAATTTTATGCATTCATGTCTTCAAATCTCCATAGTTGATTAATAATTTTGGGGATATCAATACTTTCAGCAATATCGATTACTTCAATCATTTCAGTTTTCTTATGTGTGGATACATCAGGAAAAAGATAAGCGATAAGTCGTTTACCACATATGCACTCCTAACAGCTCATGTGAATATCATCCCTTTCATAAATTCTATGAATTAAGTTAACTGCATAAATGTATCACAGACAACATATCAACATGTCAACACCTCATTCATCTTTATTTATGGAAATAAGTATGGTATGTCATTTAAGAAGACTCTAACAACCAATATCTTTAGCAATCATGTGTCCGTTACCTCACCAGTAGCATAACTGTGACAAGTAAGTATGATATTTATATTTATTAAGCGAACATGACTGTGGTTGAAATCTGAGTTAATGTTGGTTAACATTCTACTCAACTTTCCTTATATGGGCTTATCTCGATGATTTATATGTGCCTACAACCCCACCCCCCTATATATGAGATATATAACTCAACGTTGGATATGGAATACCTAAGAATTATTGCTCATCATGGAGTTAAATATGTGTTATTAACCTCAAATTGCGCCAATCTTCTCAATATAACCCTTGCAACAAACCATTCTCTTCTTTATCGACGAAATAATAACTATCGCCATCATTATTCTTATTCACTCATTCTTTATATATGTTATCCGTTTCATATTTTCACATCATATTTCTACTTTCATCTCAACAACTCTCATGTATACGTTGACATAACGCATGTATTCGCTTGAATATTCCATTTCTTCTTAATTCACTTCTGTATCATTTCATATTACTCATATGTCTTCACAGAACCCAACTATAACCTATGTAAGGCACTTTGATGTCCCCTTCAAATTTGGCTATCTTTAGAATATTTACGACGAGCCAACATTAAATTTTAAGTTTTAAATTTTGTTTATAGTGGTTAAGTGTAAGAGAGGGCCGTGAGCCCTAACTTCGCCACAAATGTAAGTCAGGAATAAATAAATAAATAAATAAATAAATAAATAAATAAATAAATAAATAAATAAATAATAAAAGTTTTATTGTTCACCGGGAGCTGTGTTCATCATCTGCAAAGCTGTGTGTGGGCTCCAAACTGGTTTTTTCTATCATTCAGAAGGGCGATGTATTGATTCGACTGTGCGGGGTAGATCACGTGACGAGCCTGTGTTTACGGAGGGCCACGCGCGGACGACCTGGGCTGCGAGCAATCTATGAGAACAGTCATAGCCAATTATAAGAGACCCCATGAACCAATGATCGTCTTTAAAAAGGACACGCCTCCCGAGCCAAGACTATAAAATGTCAGGTTCGCAATAAATCGATCTCTGCTACTCTGCTCTCTGCTGCTGCTACTTTTCATCGTAACCACGTGAAAACAGAACTCTGCCGTGCAAGCAGACATCCCCTCTGCTAAAATTAGTGAAAATTTATTAGCAACTCTTATGGAGTGAATCTCAATATTGGAGATTCAAGTTGAGTTTATTTCCCCACGAGAACATTTAGTAATCCCGCGGGTGTGAACATCTATATATATATATGTCATTGTATGTATGTATGTATGTATGTATGTATGTATTGTACCGGGAACGCCGCTACGAGAGAAGTCCGAAGTATGTTTGTTGAACTTCGCGCGAGGAGGAAGGTAGGCAGCCCGCCGAACGCAGTGACGTACCCAGCAAGTGACGTGGCCGCCGTAAGCCAGCTATTCGTGCCATATATGGTAATGTTCCAGCTCACCCTCAAAAAGTACATTTTGAGCTACTTTATCGCTATTTTGACACTGCCATCTTAAAAACCTTTACAATGGACGTCATCTGTCAAGATATCAAGAAAATCCACCGAGTATTATAGGAGTTATAAGGGTAGATAATACCCGAGTTCTAGACACTTCCATGCGAACGTGTATAAAAGAAGGACCGCCCGAACTACGAATTGAGTGTCTGTCACTCCGCCATCTCTGCGACACGGGTGACAGAAGAAGTATTGTGTGTGTCGAACTTCTAGTTGACAGTCTGCGAAATCCAAGTATTGGAACTTCGGTATTTTCTCTAAGTGTTGTATCGGGACTTTATCATATTCTTGAAGTGCTTGAATGGGACTTTGTTATTTTTTGCGAGCATCGTATTGGAACTTTGTCATATTGACACATTGGAACTTTGTTATTTTTCGTGTGTCGTGATTGGACTTTCATATTTTCTTACAGTGCTATATAGGAACTTCGTTATTTTTTCGGAAGCGTTTCATTGGAACTTTGTTATTTTCGCCAAGTGTCGCGATAAGACTTTATTATTTTCTTAAGGTGACATATTGGAACATCGTCATCGGAACTTCATTTTCTTCGAGTGTCGTGTTGGGACTTTAATATTTTTGACATATCGGAACTTTGTTATTTCTACACATTGGAACTTTGTTGTTTTTTGAAGTGCCACATAGGGACTTACTTATTCGACGACGATTGAAAGGACTTTGAATTTCACAAGTGTTGTGTACCGCATTGAACTTACGTTTCGAACTTATTCGAACTTGTATTTTTTGAATCAATTTCTGGAACATTGAAATTTTCCGAGCGTGTAGGATGAACTTGTGCCCTACCAACATAAACTTTCGTGTGAACGATATGACTTGTTTTCTCAAGTGCCTCATTGAATTTACGCCTTGTAAAGACTATGAAACTTAGGGGACGTTCAACATTACGTCTAATTGTGAAATATGCAATACTTTCCAAGTGCTGCACAGGGACTTATGTTTTCATTCTTAACGACTGTGACAATTCAGAATACGCATATCGCGTTCCCAGAAAGCCTAGAACTTTCCAGTATTTTGATTGATCCATAATTTATGAAGTCAGACTTTTTCTTTCAAATATTTTTTTCTTTATTGGCTATTCACTTCGCCTATTGACGGAACAGGACAGTTTCCGAGTGCTACTTATTCAGTTCATTGCCAATATGTTTTAAATCTTCAGAACTATGCATTTAGGACTGCAGTGACAGTAATCCTCTAGAACATTCTGACTTACAGTGAGCTTGCATTATGAACTTGCATTTCTGCCAGTACTTGTTCTTCGAGTGATTATTCCAGAACGTTTTGATTTAATATCTAGAGTGCAGTAACCATAATTAAAAGGTCATATCTGTTCAGACAGTGCCATGAATGTGTGGAGTGCCGTGCAGGAAATTCAAGTGTGAATTACGTCTCGAATCGAACCCTGGAGCGTGTGCCAATCTTCGAGACATTCCAGAACGTCGGGACATTCCAGAACGTCGAGACACTTCCAGAACCTCCAGACATTCCAGAACTCCTCATCCGAGCTGGTGTGGTCACTGCCCAGTCGATGTCCAGCACCATCTCAGGACTTGGAGGTACCAACCAGCCACGACACTTCCACGCTGCTGTATTAAGGGTATATGAACTTGCTTTTGATGATCAATAAACTCTATTTATCAAAAGAATCTCTCAAATTGATAACTATACTTCTCTCTGTACCAGCTCCAATGATAAAGCCACTCCCTAGGTTAAGAATCATGCTCGTTAATTTAATATCAAGCGCCTTAAAGATATGAACACATTTTTACGATTACAGTAAGTATGTATGTATGTATGTATGTATGTATGTATGTATGTATGTATGTATGTATGTATGTATTACATCTCCTCCTAAACCACTGGAGCGATTTACACCAAACTTGGTACACTTACGACTTCGTGTTAGGAGACAAACCGCGTGGAGGTAAGACGTTCCAAGTACCCTTAGGGGCGGGGGGCGAGGGGGTCACATTTAAAAATATTCGAAAATGGTGTCGAATCCATACTTTTCGGGGTCGCTGGGTTGAATAGTGACACTCCGGAATTTTTCTAAGTGCAAATTCAGCCCCCTTTTGGGCGGGGGCGAGGGGGAGTGATATGCCAATATAATCGAAAATATTGTCGAATCCATCCTTTTCGGGGTCGCTGAGATGAATAGTGACACTCCGGATTTCTTTTGACAAACCGCGTGGGGTACTCATAGGGGTGGTGGGGGCGAGGGGGTGACACATAAAATGTTCGACAATAGTGTCAAATCCATACTTTTCGTGGTCGCTGAAATGAATCATGACACTCCGGAATTTTAAAAGTCAATTTTCAGCCCCCTTTGGGGTGGGGACGAGGGGGAGTGATATATCAAAATAATCGAAAATAGTGTCGAATCCATACTTTTCGTGGTTGCTGAGATGAATAGTGAGACTCCGGATTTTTATATGTCCAAATTAGCTCCTCTGTGGTGGGGGCGAGGGGGTAGTGATACATAAAAATTGTCGAAAATAATGTCGAATCCACATTTATCGGGGTCACTGAGATGAATAGCGGCACTCCGAATTTTTAGTATCATGAAACAAACCACAAACCCTTAGGGGTAGGGGGCGAGGGGGTGAGATATAAAAATTATCAAAAGTAGTGTTGATCCATACTTTTCGCTGTCGCTGAGATGAATAGTGACACGCCGGAAATTTTTAATGTCCAATTTTTGCCTCCTTGAGGGTGGGGGGACGATGGGGGAATGATATATAAAAATAATCGAAAATTGTGTCCAATCCATACATTTCTGTTTTATTTTTTGCTAATTTGCTTTACCTCGTACCGACACAGATATGTCTTACGGCGACGATGGGATAGGAAAGGAAGCGGCCGTGGCCTTAATGAAGATACAGCCATACTTTTCGAGGTCGCTGAGATGAATAATCACACTCCGGTTGTCGTTGTTCAGCCCCTATCGGCATGGATATTAGAAGGGGTGGAAAGGAAAATGTTCAAAATGACCAAAAATAGGATGTACTTTTCATTAAGCACAGCCCTCTTATAAAATTGGTACACGCATGACTTACTATCTGATAAAAATACTGTTGGGGTAAAACACCCCTAGCACACCTACGGGAAATGGTGAAATGTAAAAATAAACGATTTTTTACTGATATTAATGTCGAATACGTTCTTTACGAGGTCACAGAGTTCATCTGTGACACTCTGGATGGTTAAGTCATACTTCAGCCGCAATCAGTATGGTGGTTGAGAGGGGGAGATGAATGTAAATATAACGGATATTATGGATGTACTGTTGTGGGTATGTTCCAGAATTGCTCTCAACGAAACTTCGTACACATATGACTTACCATCTTAGAAAAAATACTATGGAGATGAAAAATCACAGCCTCCGCTGGGGGTGGGGAATGAGAGGGGCTAACGTGCAAAAATGATGGAAAATAACCGATATTAATGTCGAAAACCATTGTTTATGTGTCTCTTATACGAACTGTGGCGCTCTTGATACCGTTTAAACCGAGCTCGATAGCTGCAGTCGCTTAAGTGCGGCCAGTATCCAGTAATCGGGAGATAGTGGGTTCGAGCCCCACTGTCGGCAGCCCTGAAGATGGTTTTCCGTGGTTTCCCATTTTCACACCAGGCAAATGCCGGGGCTGTACCTTAATTAAGACCACGGACGCTTCCTTCCAATTCCTAGGCCTTTCCTATCCCATCGTCGCAATAAGACCAATCTGTGTCGGTGCGACGTAAAGCAAATAGCAAAAAAAAAAAAATACTGTTGAAGTCCACGTTCAGCATCCATTGAGACAGGAGCTGAGAAGGGCTTCAAAGTATATAGCATAAAATGACCGAGATTAGTGTTGAATACACTGCTTTTGGGGTCACTAGGCTGATTGTGACAGTCTCAATGACTACCGTAATCGTGTACATCATTATGTACGGTGCGACTGGCAAATACATATAATTATTACTTTCTTTTTTTTTGAAAGAATCAAATTCCCAGTCATTTCTAGCTTAAGCAAGGACAGGGATTTACGAAAGAATAAAATAATCTAAAACTTGAAATCAGATACATTTAAATAACTCTAAATCTGTATAATAGGTCGTAAAATCAATATCTCAAAAATAAATCAATAAGCGTCCACTTCACACTTAACTGACTGCTAATACAAATACTAAAGGTAAACATTCAAAAGCTACCCAGACAACGCCGGGTACTACACCTAGTATTTTAATATTTGTCGTGTTAGTTACAGCCTACACTTCTGGAACGTGAAGGAATTCACCCCAGTGAATCGCTGTGTACATCAAGATGGATTATTCCTCTACAATGTGCATCTTAATTTCATCGTGGGACGTCTACTGCCGTGTCTCCATGACCTTCTAAGTATGTAAGGCGTCTCTGGACAGAGAAGGTGACTGACCGGGGAAATGCCGGAATGACCGACTGCAACCTCGAGTCGAACCTCATCTCAACTTGAGTACCATTTAAATGTTTATCATCTTCGTAAAACTAGAGGATCTTTCTTCTCTAAATCGTAGCTCTATTAGTTCTTGCTGTAGACAGAATTATTTCATTTTCCATTTCTTGAGGTGTAGTCGAGTTACATGTGTGTGACTGAAATTTGAAACCTATTGGATTAGATGTGTAGTCCGTCTTTGAGTGAGTTCCCATACATAGGATTTAGATAGGTTTAAAAAATCACTGACCACACGATAAACTTCATTTGTTTGCCTGTGATATTGGAAATAATCTGGATTGGAGTTACGTGTAAAATTTGTGAGATAGGATCGAACTTAGTGTCATTTTGAGATCACTTGTATTCCTTAAGATCGGGTCAACTAATTTCACGACATTTCATGAGGACTGATAGATCTAATAATCACTTAAATAATAATCAAGTTAAGATCGCGTTAAAAATGGAATTAAACGGTCATGAGCTATATATTATCTTAGATTCCTTATATGTGAGATTTAATGTGCTCAGTTTATGATAAGCCTGGAAAATGGCTGTCCTGCGGGATGTTAATTGAGTAATTTATTAATTGGAGAATTTATTATTGGTGAATGACTTGTTGTTATGTCTTTGGGAGCACAATGTGACTTATTATAAGCGGAGCACACGTTTAATATATTTCATGAATAGGGAGTAATAATAATGCGATTGAGGCTCACAAACGCGATATTTGCGACTTGTAATCCATGTGATGGTGATGATTATGGAATCTTATTGGAATCTTCAATTAAATTTCAGAAATTTAGATGAATCTCCATCGTTGTCTGAGGAATATTTCAATCCAAGTGATATCACGAATTTCGATCACTAGCCACTATTGAAGAAAGAATATTCCCATACACAAATTCATCCTCCGGAACTATTGATGTGACCATGCTAAAAATAATGGATATATTTATAAGGACATGATTCGCTGTAAATAGTGTATATAAAAAGTACGTGTTACCTTGTGTGAATGTGGTGTGTGTGTTGTAATTATGAATATTTTCCATGCTTTTGGATTGTTTAATGTGATTTGATCTGGTCGTGCATTTATGGCAACGGCACAGATTGTGTTCAACGTTGTTTGCCACAATGAGGACATATTTAGCGCACCTTAAGGAAAAATTTGATGAGATTAGTGTCGAGTAAGACTAGACTAGGATTTGCAATCTCTAAAGATTTAAATGAAAGATCGTTTCGTTATTTTTTCGCAAAGGCAAGCGATTTGTAAATTAATCTTCAATTAACTCGCACATGGATGAGAAAATTTTCAATACATTTATATTCAAATTCCGAAATATTTTCAAACTGACTTGAAACTTTGAATACTATGTAAATATAAAAATTAAATGTTCACGAATGGCATAATCAACTTGAGTTCAAGTGATAATGAATAATAATAATAAATTAATTCATTATACAATTTTGGAATTAATTTTGATTTTCCATCAAAGCTTAAATTGGTGTTATTAATGAATGTTACTCACTTTAAATACTGAAATTCATCAGAATTCAATATTGACCACGTGTTTAGATTACTATAACTTCATGGAACCTTAGGTTAATTCTTCTGTGGAATAATAAGCGAGATAGCTGCCTACTAATTTTGTGCAAATCTTTACTGAAGTCTCCGGACTCCTTCAGTCAAATACTTTAATTTTTAAAGGCAGTAAGGGCCTAACTTTTTTCTGCTAATTTTCATTCCAGAACAGTAAAGCTGGAGGATGAGGATTATTTTGGTCATAAAGCGCTACATTAAGATCAGACATTATGAAAATTCATTGTAATAAATCCAGCAAGGATATTTTGTGCTTGAATGCTTGTGTTAATAAATGTAAGAGTGTTGTTCTTTAAAATTTATTTTCTTGCTTGGTCGTCACCACTTTTCCCTTAAATGCCTCTAAAACGGAAAGCCAGGAACGAACGGTCCACCTCGGGATCTCTCGCTCACTGGCCGGGCTTCGCCAGGCAATAATGGGGGCAGTATCACCTCCATTTTGTGGTATACCAACCATTACATTAACCGCAATGTCGATATAACTCTTATAATTCCCATATGTTAACCTTATCTCTATGTTAGACAACATTACGAACGCATTGGCAACTTATATATATCTCATTCACATCCTAGCCAAAGAATTGCTATTTCATTTAGATGACTACCTGTCATCCCTTTACACTGTCACATGTATATGAAATTACACAAAAATCCACTTTTATGAGCTAACTCGAACATTTCACCGCTTCACTATTTGTTTAATACACCAGGAAATAATATTTTGTTTCAAAAGGTTTCTAATTTATTTACTGCAAACACGACTTATATGACTTATCTTCTTCCCTCTGCTCCAATGACGTTGGAATCAGATGTACTGAGTCATCTGCGATTTAGGTCTAGCTGCTACATCCTCCTGGTCTCTGGGATGTTGTGGAACAAGTCATGCTCCCTTCTCGTCATCTCAGGTAAGCCTTTCCCCGAACATCGGCCATGGTCTTCTTAGCTCATGTTGACGGGCAGGTTTTGCGCAAAAGTAACAGAAATGCATACAGACGTAGTCAGTTTCGTCATCTCAGAGTTTTCACTGCCTTCTAACATCAATATAAGTGTTAAATAAAAGCGTTTCTCTAAATTTCAAATCGGACATTCTCTTCTAGATTACCAATATGTCTGCCTAAATTTCAATTATATAAGTTATTTTGATTTCCATTTTATATGTTGATTCTAATTGCCGTGACTTTAATGTTTCTTGCCGGCGAGCTTTAAATATTTTCTGCTGCTGCCGTTCGGGACGTAATCGTTTAGGTAATCTTCTTCTTAATGTGTCACCTTGATTTCTTAGCTTTATATTATGCGTTTCAACGCAGTTTTGTAATATCGGCCTTTTTCTCTCAACTGATGTAATAATTCTCTCCGGATAATAGTTAGCTGCTCGTAATATTCGTGTATTTTTATCACAACGGTACGTTGCTTCTTCTTGCTTGCAGTATTTTATGCTAAGTGGTAATATAAGATTTATAATTTATTTTTCTCGCCGCCACCTTGATATTTCTCGCCTCGATTACGCTATATGTATAATTTTCTCGATATCGATGATTGAATGTATGTGCCGTATCTATTCTTCTCGTGGCAACTGCGTCCATTTTATTTCCAACTGTCAATTTATGACAGTGAATTGGCACAGTATCGGTACCTTACATTCATGAGATCGTAAAAGTTTTGATGGGAGTGGGTGAAAATGGTCCATTGATTCACCTACCATATTCCGTTATTTTAGTCCCCTCAGCAGCCATAAGCTTGCCCGAGCCGCATTTCTCAATTTAGACATGTGGAAAAGTACCTTCGCCTAATATTCGTCAGACACTTATGAAAGAGGAGAGAACTGACGGCGCGAGTGTAATGTCCTCATAGTCATAGTTTCACCAAAAGAGAGAGAAATGCCCAAACCTCTGCATGAACCCGATTTCGAATCTTTACAAATGTTGTATTAAATACTTCTGAGAAGGTAGCCACACCTCACAAAAGAATACTATCGATGGCCTAATTAAAGTGAGAAACAAAATTATCAGCGGTATTGGAGAAACAAATTTGTTTTCAGAAAAGCACGTAATTTAAACCCTTTCCTGGAAATCTTGTCCAGATGATTAAATATTTCTGGCAGGACGTGTTAAGTGTATTTTACTGGTTCCAAATTACGTGAAAATGTAATTGCATTGTTTTGTGAAGTATTCAAACCAAGTAGCCACAACTGATACCAGTTACTCAGGAGCTCTAATTCAGACAACTTACAGTCCAACTATAGTAGATAATGGTCGAACTGTTGAGGATCCTACTAACCTTCGGGTTAAGAACTGAACATAGGCTACATACACAGGAAAAAGGAAAAAAATATGGGATGTGAAACTCAGATCTTTATATAAGAGTTAATTGCTAAATTCCTGACTTTATTGCCAGATAAAACACTTACTTCCCGAGTTAAGAATACAATCCTCAAACGAACACTAGACTGTACGTAGATATTAAAGGACACATTTACGGAGGAAGAACACTTAAACCGCTTACATAATGTCGGGAAAACTAACTGCTGCACACCCTTCCATCACAGGTCGTACTTATCACATACATTTACAAGTAAGAAAGGGGTTTATTCATGTTTAAATCATGCCATGCGTACTGTCCTCGATCGTCAAAAGAAACAATTACATCTGGACGTATTTTATAAACATTGTCTAAACCCAGTGTGGAATAAATCTCTAAAACACGGTGTAACTCGAAAAGACATACCACTTGTTTGCAAGGAGTCGTCATGGTAACAGATGTGCACAGTTTCTTAAATTACTACAGCAACAAAATGGAAGAGATGCTAGATATTATGAGTACAGTAGACTTAAGAAGTTGTAGTACGAAGAGTATCAATCTTAAAAACCTTTGACGTTTAGACTCGATAACAATGATAAAATTCTTATAATTATCTTTGCTATTTTGCTTTACGTCGCACCGACACAGATAGGCCTTATGGCGACGATGGGACAGGAAGGGCCTAGGAATGTGAAGGAAGCGGCCGTGGCCTTAATTAAGGTACGTCCCCAGCATTTGCCTGGTGTGAAAATGGGAAACCACGGAAAACGATTTTCAGGGCTGCCGACCGTGGGATTCAAACCCACTATCTTCCGGATGCGAGCTTACAGCTGCGCGCTCCTAACCGCACGGCCAACTCGCCCGGTCTTATAATCATCAACCAGCAAGATGCATACACCCTACCCCACGAAAGCTACATCTAAAGCGAAGATCTGACGCAAGTGTGATAAACTGATATACACTGACTGACAGAGCAAGTGCAACACCAAGGAGGAGTGGTTCGAAAGGGATGAAAGTTGGGGAAAAAACAGAGACGGCACGGACGAATAATTGATGTTTATTTCAAACCGATATGCAGGTTACACAATGCACACGGCATCGACTCAGTAGGATGTAGGACCACCGCGAGCGGCGATGCACGCAGAAACACGTTGAGGTACAGAGTCAATAAGAGTGCGGATGGTGTCCTGAGGGATGGTTCTCCATTCTCTGTCAACCATTTGCCACAGTTGGTCGTCCGTACGAGGCTGGGGAAGAGTTTGCAAACGGCGTCCAATGAGATCCCACATGTGTTCGATTGGTGAGAGATCCGGAGAGTACGCTGGCCACGGAAGCATCTGTACGCCTCGTAGAGCCTGTTGGGAGATGCGAGCTGTGTGTGGGCGGGCATTATCCTGCTGAAACAGAGCATTGGGCAGCCCCTGAAGGTACGGGAGTGCCACCCGCCGCAGCACATGCTGCACGTAGCGGTGGGCATTTAACGTGCCTTGAATGCGCACTAGAGGTGACGTGG